>NC_089539.1:25658973-25716473 GCF_963924715.1 Thunnus thynnus | reverse complement strand
CATCCATCCATCCATCCATGCATCCATGCATCCATCATCCATCCATGCATCCATCCATGCATCCATCCATCCATGCATCCATCCATCCATCCATCCATCCATGCATCCATCCATCCATCCATCCATCCATCATCCATCCATGCATCCATCATCCATCCATGCATCCATCCATCCATCCATCCATCCAACAGTCAAAATGATTTATTAATTTATGTTTGAACATTAAAAAGTACAATTTTTATAAAAGACATAAAGATTTTACCTCCATATACTCAACCATATACAAATTCACAGTGAGCAAACTCTTGTGCAGGGGAGGTAGGAAGCTAAAAATTGATACAAAGACGACAAAAATCCAAAATTCAAGACAAGATCAACAGAAATATTCAAATAAATATAATGGGATGGAAACTACAAAATCAAAAGAGGATGACGCAAATTATA
Organism: Thunnus thynnus; assembly: GCF_963924715.1. NCBI lineage: Eukaryota > Metazoa > Chordata > Actinopteri > Scombriformes > Scombridae > Thunnus > Thunnus thynnus. Next base: position 25,716,029 of record NC_089539.1, on the reverse strand, counting down.
AATTACAGAGTGTAAAGAAAAATGTGCTGAATACCTTCATTTCTTCTTTAAAATTGTATTAATTTAATCATTTATAATTGAATTTAATGGAATTTTAAGGGAGTCATTTACAGATAAATTAAGGATGTTTTTAATTGATCGTCTGCATTATATAAGGGCTTATTAACTGAACAAGTTCCATGAAATGCCTTCATCTCTCAGTGAGAGTGTATACCATATTAATCTTTAATTGATAATTAAATATTCAATTCTATATATTCTTCAAATATTTCAAATAAATGTGTAAATTAAGGGGAAAGTCATGCGCAAGGATTTTCAAACGAAAAGACAAACCAGAGATCTCTGGCTACGATACCAAACAGCTGGATTTTCTGTGTTTTCAGCAGTAAATTAAAGATGAATTAATGGTATTTTAAGGGATTCTTGTTTCATCACAACGCTCCGTGCACAAAGCAGCTCCATACACAAATAAATAAATGTTTTTCCCAGTTTTCTGTGAAAGAAGTCGACCTGAACTCCATCCAACAGCTTAGCAGTGAGCTGGCTGTAACAGCAGCACATTAATGAACATGAACTTACAGCTTCTAAACTGTCTGTTTTTTGTAGTTTCCTTAAAGATTTCTCGGTTTGGGAACGTTAGAAACGTTCTGGTCATTTTCGTCTCCTCTGGGAACACTTGGACTGAGGCTCCGGGCCTCATCAGGTGTTCTGGAGGCTGTTCTGAAGGTTCATCAGGTTTGTTAAGTGGTCACATAAACACCATAACGACAGCAGTTTCACGTGTAGACGAACTATAAGCTTCTGTCGTGTGTTTGTTAGTGTTTGAAGCTGTTTAGCGGCTCAGACTCTGCAACAGCAGCTTGTTAGTTTGTGGTCGGGCCGAGCAGGTATTGATTATCTCCTCTGGGTGCGTTGGATGGTCCAATTAGCAGCAGAGTGATGGCCTGCTGTCTGTGCTGCAGGAGCTGCAGCTCCTCTTCTCCTCCATGAGGCCAATTATGATCCAGCAGCAACTGTTTCAGGGTCGGAGGTGCTGTTTGAGGTTTAATTGGCGCGACTGAAGGCGCCCACGTTCCCACAGAAACTGTTGGACTTCAGTTTAAAAGTGTGTGAGACGTCAGGGATGGAAGTAACTATAATACACTGTAGAATATAACACAGATACAGTATTTGTCATTGATTGCTTTATATCAGATTTTTCATTAAATCTAGAAAACAGCTCAAAACCCCCAAATATTCCGTTTACAGCCTGTAACAGTTTGATGTTCAAGCTTTTTTGTTTGATAAATGATTTTGAGGTTGTTTCTAGGTGGAGTCTAGGGTTGTCCAGTTTGTTGCTATGGCATTACTAAATGGTTACTAGGTGGTTACTATGTAGTTTTTGGCAGTTTGTCAGTAACAGGTGGTACTAGGGTTGTTATTGGTTGCTATGGTGTTTCTGTGTAGTTGCTAGGGTGTTCTTTGTGGTTACTAAGGTTCTAATAGGGGGTTGGAAGAGCATTCCAAGTGGTTGCTATTGTTTAAAAAAATTTCTTCTTAATAACCATTAAACAATAGAGGCCGGAGCCGAAGTATCAAAATTTAACAGAATTTATTTTCTTGTACAAGAAGGAGAGTTTCACAATGCAACACACAGGGAAAAGGCTCCCAGTGCAGCGCTTACAACAGGGTTTTATTACTGTTCTTTTCTTAATCTATCAAATACAGACTTATAGATAACATCATGTCTGTTTTCAGTTCTCCTGTCCAGGAGCCATCCTGCCCAACTGACCCCTGGATGACCCGTCTCACTCTGTTTCCAACGAATTTTAATTTCTACATCTTCCTCTTTACAAATATAATACTGAACTTCCTTTAACCTTCGCTGATAAGTCTGCTGATGATGTTGCAGAGTTGCAGTACAAGACAGGAACAATTCATCATGATTTAGATAAAAAAGTAACACTCATACACAGTGCTATCATCATTTTTATAACAGCTATGGCAGCTGCAACTGTGTTATTGGTGGTTGCTACGTCTGCACAAGGTGGTTGCTATGGCATTTCTGTGTGGTTATGATGGGATTCAGGGTGGTTGCTAGGGTGCAAAATGGTGGTTGCTAGGGCGTTCCGCATGATTGCTGTTGTATTTATGAGTGGTTGCTATATGGCTGCCACACTGTTACCAGCGGTTACTAGGTAGATACAAGATGGTTGCTATGGAGTTTTAGGCAGTTGCAAGGGTGGTACCAGGTGGTTGCTATGGTGTTTATGTGGTTGCTAGGGTGTTCTATGTGGTTACAAGGGTTCTAATAAGTGGTCGCAACCGCTGCAAGTGGTTGCTATGGAAGCTACAACTGTGTTATTGATGGTTGCTAAAGCTGTACAAGGTCTGTTGCTAGGTCTGGTTGCCAGGTGGTTGCTATGGCATTTTTGAGTGGTTACTGGAGTGTTCCACATGGTTGGTGGTGTGTTTCTTCTTGGTTGTTATGGGGGTGCTACACTGTGACTGGCAGTTACTAGGTGGGTATGAGGTGGTTGCTATGGTGTTCTTGGTGGTTGCTAGGGCGATATGAAACATTAGTGTTAATTTAACTTTGACAATAATGAAACCTCATCATTCATCCCAGTAAAGCTGATTTGATTTTTGGATTAATTTCTTATGTAAAGTGAATTATGTCAGTTGCTCTTTGTTTATATTCAACAAAATGATTGAACAAACATTTATAATTAATCATTTTAATGTCGTCGTCATTTTCATATGATGAAGCATCTTAAACTTCAGTTTGACGCCATCTTCCATCTCCAGAGGAGTTTTATTGAACTGCTTATATTCACCAGAACACACGAGGTTGAGTTTGTTTCTTTCCTCATAAACTTCTGTAAAGCTCATTTAAAAAAAAAAAAAAAGTATATATTTTAAATGCTGCACACAATCCAAACAGCGCTGCTATGATCAAACCTCCACAGAGATCTGATGATTCAAAGAAAAATGGAGATCAGTGCTGGAACATCCTCTTAGTGACTGAACAGTGAAACAAACTGATGTGAGGATTTAAGGATTTACACAAAGCTGTTTATAGTTTGTCTTTTCAGGAGGGATTAAGTCATATTTTGGGAACAGTCGCACTCTTTCATGTTGTCTTTTTTCATCCTTAATCAGAAGGTTTTATCACATTAAAACTGCATCTTTTAACCGTTTTTGGATCAAAAGGAAACTAGACACCAGTTTTTCTGAATGTTTGGTGTCGAGTCAGAATGAAAACATTAAACTCAGTAAAGGCAGAACGCGAGAAAATAAAGAGTATATAATAAAGAAATGATGTTGTAGTAATGTGTGTGTGTGTGTGTGTGTGTGTGTGTGTGTGTCAGGTGACTCGTAACGTGATGCGGGCCAGCCTCCCTCTGCCTCCGGGTGACATCTACAACCTGACGGTGACGGCGTGCACCGAGCGCAGCAGCAACACCTCCATGCCGAACATCATCAAACTAGGTCAGCGCACACACACACACACACACAAACACACACACACACACACACAAACATCTGGCAAACAGCTGTTAATAAATAAATGTATCAAAGGTGAGCTCACCTGCAGGAGATCAAACCTCCCAAACATTCAAAGTCAACATAAGATTTATTATCAAACCAAACAAATTGATCCGAGACTGAAGTGGGAGGCGACGTGACATCACAGGTGATGATGTCACAGGTGATGATGTCACAGCATCGGGTGTTACAACTGAAGGATCTGATCACATGACCAGCAGTCCTTAATGTGACGTGAATGTGCAATGAAACAGTGAATATAGATCAAGGAACAAAGAGATGGAAAAATAATTCTGCTGATTTTCTATATTTGTCTTCATGTTTGGATCCAAACTGACATCAAACTGATCTACTAACAAGTGTTGATATATCATCTTATTCTCTAAACAAACTAACGTGACCAAACTCTTCATGATGAAGGAACATGTGACCAGTGCAGCGGCGTTTTTAATCAGATATATCAGCTTTGATACACACACGATACTCGTTAGATCAGTTCATCGTTGGTTTGAAGACTTGAAAACATGAAGACTGTCAAGTTATGTTCTTAGTTTCTGTGCAGCTTCCCTGCTTGAAAGGGATCGACGTCTCTACCCGGAGATCTTAGCTGGATCGCACTCGATGGCCAAACGGCTGCTTTTATTTTGGCGGGCTCAGCGATTCAGCTTGTCGTTGCATCAGGTGAAAAACCTGAATTTAGAAACCAAACAGAAAAGAAAATGTATAACAATATAAACACACTAAACGCTGACTCACTCTTGGCTCAATATCAGATCCTGAAATGCATTTTACTGCCTTTCAACATAAGTGTTAAATCAGCGCTTTAAGCAACCGTAATACTTCAAATGCATTTAACAAACATCCTCGTTTCCAGCGTTAACAGGTTCACAAATAGATTTTCAACTAACAAACACTAAACACTCTCTCTTTGGACACTAAAGAGTTAAATTATTCCCCGTGCTATTAAACTAGCATGAGTCCAGTTTAGCTCCGCAGCAGCAGCGGCGGCAGCGGCGGCGGCGGCGGCGGCGGCGGCAGCGGTCTCCGACAGGGAAACTCTCTCTGGTCACTTTAGAGTTCTGCATCTTACCGGCTGCCTCTCGTATCCCGCACAGTCTTTCTGTTCCTCACAACACCGTCCAGACCTTTGACAGCATCTTCTAGCTTTGTGTTTCTAACGTGTTACACTCGTAATGCTCCAGACGGCGCTCCGCAGAATGTTACTGTCCGTTCTGCTCTTGAATGTTCTGTTCGTCTGTGGATTTTATTCCATTATTTTCCTTATTTTGACAAAGACAAATCAGCAGAATGATCCTTTAAAGTGGAGCCTGTGACTCCTGATCCTCTAAAGACAAAGACGTCTCACTCTGTTGGAGTTTAAGGAACTACAGAAACACTCTGGTTTTACAGCGCCGTTACAGAGTGGAGCTTCTTCCCTCACAGAGGATCTTTGGTCCAGTACAGACACAGAAACGAACAGAAGAGTCTCATTTTGTCATTAAGTAACTCACAGAATTAATTAATGAGCTGCTCCTCAACATGTTTGTGTTTTTACTTTGATGCTGCACAGACTCACTCAGGCTGCGTTTTCTGATCTGAACGCAGCTTTAACGTCCGACAGGTGGAATAAACCTGCAGCTGAACGTCTCCTCTAAACTCTTCACAGGTCGACAGAAAACAACAAAGTAAAAATAATACTCTCCTCTCCCCACAGCTACGTGCAGCCGAGTTATTTTCACCCTGAAAGTGAATATGAAACTTAATTTTTTTCCACTTCCTCTTCTGAGCGTGCTCAAGTATTTTTATCCTGAGAGGAAGTGTCAGCGTGCGGCTTGGCTCGGCTCGGCTCGGCTCTGGTCCGACCTGGTTTTTCTTTCTCACCTGCGGGTTTGAGTTTCATACGAGCACAGATTGAAGGTTTTTTTGTTGTTTTGTTCACACAGAGCCGGCTCCTCCCAGGTCTCTGTACGCCGTGAACGCCACTCACTCGTCTGTGACTCTGCTGTGGAGCGAGGAGGGAGTGGTGGACTACTACCAGGTCCTCTGTAAGCCCAACAAAGCCAGCAAGGAGTTCAAGGTAAACCACTGCTAATATGATCATTATTATAATAAACTGTCTTTGTGCAGCAGCTTTCATACACATACAGAGTGATTCACATACATGTCATAGAAAACATTAAAGGCTCTTAATGAACACGAGAATGTAAACGAGCAACAAACAACGTTTGTTACAGTTCTGCTTTATAATCATTTGTCCTCCAGACGTCTCTGTGTTGACTGTTGGTACATTTATATAGTCAGTAACCTGATCCACAGTATTAAAGTAACATAACTGGATTACTGTCTGTTACTTCTGGATATCGACGTGCTTATGTGGGCTTGAACTAACCAATGACATCATGACATCCACCCGTCAATCAATCTTCAACTGTTATCAGCTCAGATTGGTTACGACGTGCTCGCTGTTTCAACGTTTAAATCACAGTATAGAAGTCAGACGCTCTGGAAGACGACAGAGCGGCGTAAACCGTAGAGGACATACATACCGTACGTGTGCTTTTATTCAGATGGATGCGTGTGAAACGTCTGAGTTTCCGCTGACTCATCACTCAGTGACACACAGTCGCCTCGGTGGAGAGCAGCTATATGTGTTAAAGCTGTCGTTATACTGTACTGTACTGTACACTACTGCTGTTTGAACTTATTTATGCCTGATCTCCCAACCTGCTAATAATTCCCATTTCTACTAAATGTCTCTGTAATCTGATTACTTCTTTTTTTTCTGTAACTTTAACAGAATACAGTCACTTTAATTAACGCTGTTCTGTTACTTTCCAAACTATCAAACATCCAACAGATAGAACAGCTGAGATCAGAGCTGTTAACTGCTGATGAACTGAAGTCAGTGTGAACTTGAGCGTCACAATAATCAAGACGAGACCTAAATACAACATTTTAAAAAAAGGCATTTTTACATCATTTAATTTATTGTGACTTTTTGTTGTTAGTTTCCTGAAATCTGAGCAGGAAATGAAGCGAGTAGCTGCTTAACAAACTGTTAGAAATAATATAAAAGATACATACCGAGGAAAAAGACAAGTAAAACTGAATTTGTTGATTAAAAACGTGACCGTCTGCAACATTTAGCAACAAACTCGCTGATTAAACTGTTTAAACTTTAATAATCTGCTTTTTTTTTCAAGGTCGTTATGAGACGGATTATTTCTCTCTGGGATCAGTGACTTCCTGTAGTTTACACAAGACGAGTGTCTCCCTCATGATCATTATCGTTGTTACACTTCAGTTTTTATATAAATGAACCGTGTTGATCGGTGAGCTTTAGAGGGCCGGCAGGTCATCAATCAGTTTATCTTTAGTTTAACGTGTGTCAAACATTGTGATGATGTAATTTCAAAATAAAATTCTCTTCTGAAGTTTATTACAACCCACAATGTAAAAGTAGTTTTTAACTTTTCTTGGAGCTTTTTTTTTAGTCATGTATGGAGCGAAATATGTGACGTTTTTACTGTTTTTACACAATATAAAGAGTCCTGCTCCCCAGAGGATCAACTCTGATGTTTCTTCTTCGTTTGCGTCAGTTTTAGGAGGAAGAAGAGTTTGTGATCTTTTATGAGTTTGCGTTGTGTTTCTCGTCTCCTTCAGGCTCGGGAGCCTCAGACGTCCAGCTCTCACGTGGTGACGATTTCTGGTTTGGCGCCGTCGTCCACCTACAACTGCACCGTCACCAGCTTCAGCTACAGCACGCCCAGCAAGCCGGCGCACATCACCATCACCACCATCGGTAGGCGGTTCATCCCAGACCTGATGGAGCTCACAGCTCCACTCACCCAGGACTCCAGTTAAACTATGTTCAGTCTCTTTGGAACAAGTCATTTTCTTCTCCTCTGCAGACATTTAATATCTTTTCTAATGTCAATCAATCAGAAACAGTTTGATTATTGATTCATTTATAAGATATTTTGGTGATTTTTTCCTGTAAATTTCCCAAAACTTTCCAGTTTACAGAATTCTTCTTGGTATTTATTTGTTGTTAAAAATATTTCTCAGCCCAGCGGCTAATAAACACCCGTCCATCTGTGGACTAGTTAGCTTAGCTAATGCTACTATGCTAATAGAGTTGCTAAGATGGACCGAACAACATCTGATGTCTGATTGAACATTTTGAGCCACGTTAGCAGTTCGACTCTGCAGTTTAAACTGAAAATAAGACATAAAATGCTGCTCTGAGGATAATTATGAGATATTATGATGTACGACCATCGTAGTAACACAAGCTAAACTAAAATCTAAAAACATGACTAACATGGGTTTCAGGCTGCTGAAGATGCTCTTTAAATACTCTGTGATTTAAAACTTTCTCCAGAGTTACAGACACATGATGTCAGTGATGAAGCTCTGTGAGGTCTTCATCAGCGTGTTTGTGTGTTTCTGCAGCTAAAGAGATGAATCCCAGCGTGGCGGCCATCTCGGCTCTGGCCGTCCTCAGCATCCTGCTGGTCAGCCTGCTGGTTCTGTTCCTGCTGGTTCTCCGGAAGAAACACCTTCAGATGACCAGGTAGTGAACTCGTCACTGTCTGTCGACACGTTTAACAGAAGTTTTTACAGACTGAAGCTCCGGCCGGACGCGGCGTTTGGCTGTTTTTTGCCTTTGTGATGCTGAACGCTGCGGTTTAGTTTGTAGGTTTGAGTCCGTTTTTCTGGGAAAAGAAGCCCCGCCCACCGGCGTCAGTGTAAATCCTGAGCTCTTCATCTCACCTGGAAACGTTTTCATTCCAGATTATTTATATTCTGAGAAGAAGCTGTCAATCAAAATATTCAACAACATCTGAATCTCCTGTTTGTCGGTTTGACAGAGACTCAAACTGCAGCTGACGTTTAATTTAAAGGAAAAATTAAAAAAGATGATACAGCGCTGGATGAAAAAACAGAAGCACCACATGAAAAAGAGGAAATAACCTCATCGTGTGTTTTGTTCAGTGCAGCCACTTGTTCACTATTCGTGGTTATTAGACTTCTTTTTTTTTTCAACTGTCAACTTTAATGGTCACAAAACCTTTTGAGTTGAAAAGTTCCCAACAATAAAACTAATAAGCCACTCTGTGGGTGTTTGTCCTCTTTTAAACTATCTGCTGACCTCAACTTTAAGCTCTGTGGGTTTGAATTCATGTCACGTTTTTATTCTGGGAAACTGTCACACTTTCATGTTTACGAACAATCGGCATGAAAAAGCTCGATGATGTGACGGTTTACAGCCAGCAGAGCTTCATATCAGCGTGTTAGTGACATTAACATCTTTAAAGAGAGAAAAACATCCAATACATAAAAAATAAGACATTAAATTGTACAATAAATCACCATTATAAGAGGGTTTTTTTTACTTTTAAGTCAAATTATGTGATGATAAGTTATAATTTTGTGGTTAAATGTTTATTTTGTTATGTTGTTTGTTATATGTTAAGTCACAATGTTAAGATAGTAAAACATAACTAATTCATAATGATGAGATACTCAGTCACAAGTTGTACTTTGTATCAAAAAATATGAGATCAAAAGTTTATTATAAGTTACAAGTTATAAATCTTTACTTGAAGGGACGATTATCTGGAAGTCGAGTTTGAGTCAAAACTTTTAACTTTTTAAGTATAAATTATGAATCTGTTAAAGAGTAACTAGTCCGTCCTCCCAGCGGATTTAAAACATGCAGCGACTGTAGGGGGCGTGGCCTCGTGACGCCGGGGGTCAGGGGTCACCGACTGACCACCGACTGACCACCGCTCAGTGTAGCGTGAACAACGACGTCGAGCTGGTGGTTAAAAAAGAAAAGAAGCTCATTCAGGCTGTTTGTAGAAGTTTCTGTGTGTGTGTTTGTGTGTGTGAGTGTGTGTTTGTGTGTGTTTGTGTGTGTGAGTGTGTGCGTGTGTGTGTTTGTGTGAGTGTGTGTGTGTGTGTGTGTGTGTGTGTGTGTGTGTGTGTGTGTGTTTGTGTGAGTGTGTGTGTGTGTGTGTGTGAGTGTGTGTGTGTGTGTGTGTGTGTGTGTGTGTGTTTGTGTGAGTGTGTGTGTGTGTGTGTGTGAGTGTGTGTGTGTGTGTGTGTGTGTGTGTGTGTGTGTGTTTGTGTGAGTGTGTGTGTGTGTGTGTGTGAGTGTGTGTGTGTGTGTGTGTGTGTGTGTGTGTGTGTGTGTGTGTTTGTGTGAGTGTGTGTGTGTGTGTGTGTGTGTGTGTGTGTTTGTGTGTGTGTGTGTGTGTGTGTGTGTGAGTGTGTGTGTGTGAGTGTGAGTGTGTGTGTGTGTGTGTGTGTGTGTGTGTGTGTGTGTGTGTTTGTGTGAGTGTGTGTTTGTGTGTGTGTGAGTGTGTGTTTGTGTGTGTGTGTGTGTGTTTGTGTGTGTGTGTGTATGTGTGTGTGTGTGTAGCCGTCAGGGTGGTCCACACTGACCTCAGAGGGTTCAGAGCTGATTTAAAATAGTAGATGATTCGTTGAACCAGTTTCAATCTATGAAATACTGATTTTTTTTTTAAAATAAATTTGGTGTAAATGTCAATATTAACACCAGCGTTGATGTTTTCTATCACGGTTCAGAACCTCGTTAAATAAAAAAAAATTATGAAAAAATTGTGAGATAATAAGTCAGAAGTGTTGTTTACGTTATAATTATTAGGAAGCAAATCAAATTAATTAACTCTTGAAGGGGATAATTATATGGATGTAAAACTGCAATTTTCATGCAATTAAGTTTAAATAAAACCTTTTTATGGAAGCCAGAAAAAAATCAAACCAAATAAATAAAATACTAAATGGAAAAATATGAGATCAAAACTTCAAGTCAAATTGATGATACTGAGTTAAAACGACTTATTATCTCATAATTATATATTATGTAGTCCAATCTTTTAATTTTTTATTTAATTAAACTATTATCTCACACCGGTTTGAGTCATAAACTTGACAGTTTTTATCTCATACTTTTGATTCACAATTAGTTTTATTTGTCTTATTTTATTCATTATTATTATTATATTTATTTATTATATTTACTTATTATTATATTCTTAACTTTTCACTGATTATTATTATTATTATTATTATTATTATTATTATTATTATTATTTATTTATTTATTTTAATTTATGGCAGAAATGAGTGGGCGATGGGGGTCTAGAGGTGAGAGAGGCGAGCTTGTGAGCGGAGGGTCGCTGGTTCAGTCCCTCATCACCACCACTGAGGGGCCCGTTGACGAGGCCCTCAGGTCAGGCTGTGGTTGAACTGGGCGGCTTCCAGATGTGAAAAACAGAACGTTGCTCTCAGTTAATGTCATCTGAATAAATAAAGAACTGTTCTTTATCAATAAAAGTGCTTAACGTGGTTTATGAGCTTTTATGGGTTTTTTTTTTATGCAAGTCAATAAACTCTTATCATCACATCATGCTCAGTTTCCAGTAACATTACAGCTCACTTCCTTTATTTACTGACTAGTCAGCAAATATTTTTGACTTCCCCAAACTGCTCTCTACTGTTTCTTTCACCACTTTTTTTTTTTTTTTTTTTTTTTACCACATGTGCTTTTTTTTCTCTTTTCTGTTTCAGAGAGTGCGGCGCAGAGACTTTTGTCAATTTTGCTTCGTTTGAACGAGACGGGAAGCTTCCTTACAACTGGTAGGATCCTCCTCTGTTTCCTTCGTCTTTAAAGTCACAACGAAATGTTTAAACGACATCATGAAGTCCAATTTGAATCCTGAGAAGTTGAAAAGCTAGAAAGCACTTCACAGCCGGAACATTTTAGCAGTTTTGGAGATCCGGTTAGTAACCACACGTCCTCAGTTTTGGATGTGAAAGTCAGTCGCTGCGAACACCCTCAAAACACCCAATCAGAGGCAGATTAGCAGCCCGGCGGGGGATTGAGGAGGCAGATTAGGGATTTTGAACATGTAGCTCTTTGCTTACCAACAGATTTAAGCTCGTCTGCTTTAAGCAGCGCGAGACGAGGAGGAGGAGGATGATGATGATGAGCTCATCCCCCCCCCCCCGCCTGCTTTGTTTGGACCAGCTGAAATGGGATGTTTGATGATAATGAAAGCTCAGGATTTCCCTTAATCTCAGATTAAAGGGACAAAAATGTTGCTTTTGGTGTCAGTTGTGTTAAATTTTGCAAAACAAGAAAAACACCATTTATTCTTTAAAATCAGACCGACGAGGCTAAAACGCCCACGATCGGTCCAACACGTGTTCTTTTATGACAAACTCTCAGATTTGGAAAAAAAAAAATTGTGATTAATATAACAGCTGAAAGACGGTCAGTTAAGGCAGAACCTCAGCTTCCATCTGCTGTTGTATTTGACCTTCCATCACTAAACGCACATGTCCATCAGAGTGTCTTCTTCTTCTTAATGTGATGGTGGAGTTGTGTTTATGCTTCGACTGCATGTCAGCAGACCTCGCTGTTTGATGTGTTTACAGCAGTGTGGATGTGATGTCAACACGGATGCAGATAAACGTGATTATTTAGTATAAAACAGGGTTCTCGCTGCACGTCCTGGAAAACATCAGATCATGTTGAGTCTTTTATATTTAATAACCAACATTTAGATTTTCTGCATTAACAAAAGATCAAAAGACGTCGATTCTGTAACTTTTTCTTGAAGGATTAGTTCAACAGAATGAAGAGACGTATCAATCTGCACATCTGCCTTTCTGCAAGAAATCCAATAAGCGTCCTTCACTTTTAGATAATCGGCCTCTTGCAAGCATCATGTTATTTGGGATGCATGAAACAGACAGAAAAGGTAGTGAAGATACGGTAGCCTGGATGTGCCAAATGTGAAAAAAAACAACTGCTGCTTTCTGGAGAGTAAATTCATGTTGACGTTGTTGAAAAACCTACAAATGCTACATTAAGTGGTAAGTTTCATTCACAAAAAATGTCACCAAAAGCTTCTGCAAGAGACATTTATAAAAAAATTTAAAAAAAAATCTGCAGAAAATCCGTGAAGCAGCTGCTGGATGAAGTTATCACATCAGTCACTGAACAGTTAAGTAATGACAATAAAACCACTCAAAGGAAAGAATAACATGGTCAACAATTATATGTTCTGTACAGTTTGATTCTTATTAAAACTACATTGAAAGTGTCCTTGAGTCTGGGAGGATGATTATCTTTAAGTCAGTTTGGGACATTTCTATGGAACACCAACATTTTTTGTTAAATGGAAATAATGATGTAAAAACAAAAACTTCTTTGGTTTTACACACATATTAACAAAAACAAAGTCAGAGTCAAATTTGGTTTCTTTATATTGCTGCTTATCAACCACATGTCAATAATACATCTCCATCTAATTACCAATATGACAAAAGTTCTAATTGTTTTTTTTTTGTTTTCTTTATTTATGCAAAACATCAAAACAGTCCAAATCACAAAGCACCGGAGCTGAAACAATTACTAGAAGAGAGTTTAGATTCATCAAAATTAATCAACAAGAATTTTGACAAAAAGTCTCCAGTGGTTCCAGTTTCTCAAACGCTGCTGTTGTATTAATTAATTGAAAACAGACAGATAAGAAATTTAAATACATCATCAGAAATGTTACAAAAACCTGAAATACAACAGCATGTAAATCCAAGAAGATAACATGAACATGGTGGGGAGGGATACACATCATCTCAGTTAGATGACTGTTTTTTTGTATTTATATACAGATGTTTCTTGATACTAATGAGGTTGTGAGACTAAAGTTTTGTGTGTAAGGAAGACAAATAAAGACCGAAGTTTTCACATTTATCTGCATCAGTGGAGACATGACCTGAGCAGCACAAATGTTGAGATCATCCATCTGATCAGGTTCATAGAGGTGGCGTCACGCGGTCTGACGTCACTGCCAAGTGACAAAATGTGGACTGTTTACACATGATGAGGGGCCTGGCTGAGTGTTGCATTGTGGGACTTGCTGGGAGGACGCAGTGATGTCACAGGCTCAGGCTGGAGGTTGTTAAATGAGACAGAGCGGCCATTGACGTCCGGCAGCGAACAGACTCCTGTTGTCCTCCAGAGAGACAACGGGACACTTTCTGAACGGCTGCATGATGCATTAACTCTGTGTTCAGCACTAATGTGAAGCTCTCGACGCTCTGTGCCTCTTTACTAATGGAGCACCATGTTCTGTCCCCAACCTATCACCCCCTGGTGTCTGTTTTTTTTTTTATTTTTTTCTTGTTTGTGTTTTTATTTTTGTTTTTTATTTGAACCCCCTTCAGGCGAAGAAGCCTCTTTGCCTTCCTTACCCTACTGCCATCCTGCCTTTGGACTGACTATCTTTTGGCTTTTTATATTAATCCTTGGTAAGTAAGCACTTGCTGGCCAAAAACACTGCACTTCAGGGGCATGTCTTAGCAGAGTCACAGCCCACAGTATTGATCAGAGACATTGTTTTACACTCCATTACTGTTAAAGGAGAACTCTGGTGTTGCTCTATATTTCTCTTACTGTCAACAAATCCCACGAAAAGACCAAAAAACAACAACACGTTTACATATGTGGTGTACCTCAAGGCGTGATTCTGGGTCCTATTCTTTTCTCCATTTACATGTTTCCTGTTGGTCACATTATACATAATATATCTTTTCATTTTTATGCAGATGATACACAATTGTATCTTCCTGTTTATCCTAATGATGCTAGTTGTCTTATCCTTGTCAAATTATTTCTTTGATGAGGGTAAGAGTGAGATAATTGCATTTTTGCCCAAATTTTAATTATTGTCAACAAATCCCATGAAAAGACCAAAAACAACAATACGTTTACCAGTGTGGTGTACCACAAGGTGCAGTTTTTCCATTTTATCAAATTATAAGTAAACATGATGTATCTTTTAATTTTTATGCAAATGATACACAATTATATCTCCCTGTCCATCCTAATGATGTTAGTAGTCTGGTTGCCCTCAAGTAGAGTGAGATAATTGCATTTTACCCTGATATGTTCCATTAAAATACCCAAATTAAATATATTCTCCTTCCCTACTCTGTGTCTCATCTACTAATGACAGAAATCTTTAAAAACACCTCACAAATATATAGTTTCATTTTAATAAAAGGCTCATTAATTTCCTAAAAAAAGGATGAAAGCAGGCATTTTTGGGAATTATTTTCAGCGTTGGATTAATGCACTAGAGCTGAAACAAATACTGAAGTTATCGATTATTTGAGAGTTGAGATTAGTAGTCGAGGACAGAATTAATCAACAAAAGAATTTTGATGATCCATTGTGTATCATTACTGCTTTCCTGTTTTCTTTGATTGAAAACAGTTGGAAATTTGAATATGTCAACTTTGACTATCAGAAATTTTAAGGGGAATTTTTCACAATTTTCTGATATTGAATTAAAATATGGAAGGAAGCTGGGCACAAAATTAAGTTAGTCAAAGGCATTAGGTTTAATATTATAATCTATAGTACCTCTCTGAAGGTACAAACTCTATAAATCCATCATTAACATTAAAACCAGACATATTAAAATGACCATACTACATTACTCCTGGGTAGGTATGGCCAATAATTAATTTATTAACTCATGCAAAACATAAAGACCACTAAAAATAAAACAGTTATGTGGTGAGTTGTATTTTTTAAAAATCATAGTGTTTGATGATAACTGCAAAGTTCTATATTGAAAATATTTTCAATACATAGTATTTTTAAGTTAATTATACACTATTTAGACTCCTACAACAGTTGAAAGTTCATAAAAAATAGAATTAGTATTTATCTCACTCCATTTATACCAAGATTCACTTTTTCAGGATGAATATCTTGCCAGACTTGTGGGTTTTATGATCTATACCTACAAAAAATATTAGTCAAAATGGTTTATTAAGGTTTTTTTTTTTCAGTGAGTACCCATACTCAGTGAACATGTCAATTAATGTTATATTACTTAACATTAAATCTGGTGTTCCACAAGAGTCAGTTTTAGGGCCCTTTGTTTTTCCATTTATTTCCATAAATGATATGCCTAATGTTTGCAAGCTGGCATATTTCTGACACTAGAATCTTTTAAAATGTCTTAAACATTTATATATTTGTTTTCTGAGTTATGCCCAAATAGTTTTTATGTAGATAAAATGTGCTTTTAGAGAGAGCCACTTCAACATGATTCCTTGGAGTGATTAAATCATCTTAACATTTTATCTGGTGTTCCACAAGGCTCGATTTTAGAGTCCTTGTTTTTCTTAATTTACATAAATTATCTTTTGTAAACTGGAATCTTTTTAAATCATTTGGGCCTAAATCAGAAAATAAATGTATAAATGTTCATACATGAGAGCCACTTCAACATATTTCCTTGGAGTAATGTCACCTAGCAAGGAATTAACTAATCTTAATTTAATCTGGTGCTCCACAAGGTTTCAATTTTAGGGCCCTTGTTGTTCTTAATTTTTTTTTTGTTCCAATGCTCCAGTGAGCATTTCTGCCAGCAGAACAGTCTATATGGGATTTTACAATATTTCACAATAAACTACAGTGTGTGTTCATGGTGAGGAAGGAACATGTCACCCAGTGTAACGGTGTGACTCACTGTTGTTTTTAATAGTTTTTGGACACTATGGAGGTCTACAGCACACAGGAATAAGATATATCCGGCTTTGGATACACACACCATATTTGTCAGAAGATCAGTTCATTGTTGGTTTTTGTCTTTTCATGGGATTTGCTGACACAATGAAAAATAAAGAACATCACCAGACTTTTCCTTTAACACCTGAACACTGCACTTTTAACTAAAACTGAATTTAAAGTCCAGTTTGATTCACGGGGGAAACCGGAAGTCAGCAGATGATTTTTCTTACATGGTGAACTTTGTCTTGCAATGCTGTGTCTGTGGTTGAACTCTCAAAAGTCGCAGCGAGTGTGTATCTACTAACATGTTGGATGTAGCATGATGCTAACTGTTGATGCTAACTATTGCTTTGCTCTGTGTTTGCTGTCTGCATGCCGTCTGTCTTTCTGTGTGGATTTTCACGTTAGAAGTAGACTGTCAGTATTTGGTGCTGCTTTTAGTGTAGTTACTGTATGTTCTGTTTATTCTGTTAGACTGTAGATGTTTAAGTGCATGTTGCTGGTGAAAGATACACTCGCTCATTGTGTTACCGAGCTGCTCAAATCTGGGAGGACATTTTGGGATTTGGGATGCTGTAACGCAGTCAGAGAGTGAGTCTTTAACGAACCAGATTTGACTCTGTAATGTGAATCCAGAAGCATGAAGTGTAAAATATAAAGTGCTGTAAATGTAAAAATGCTGCATGTTTGATACGGAGGTGTCTGCATAAAGCAGGTAACAGTTTCAGATGAAAGACAAATTCCTCAGCATGATGTTTTTATTATAATGTGATGAGATGAGTAATTGTAAAGCTCTGTTTCCTGGGTTTAGATCGATGGATGGGTTTTACGCACTGGCCTGTCATTGAAGTTTGTGGCTGCAAATATTAAAATTAAATAATGTATACAAATTGAAATTTGATTTTCTATTTGTGTGCACGACAAAATTATTTTTTTTAAGTAATTTCTAATTTTCAAACACTCCCACGTTTAAAATGCACAATTACCGCAAAAATTAAAATCAAAAGTTATTGGCGAATATTTTTCTGTGTATTTCAAAGCACAATACTGCCGTAACAAACTGAACCTGAATGTGAAATGGACTCTTTATTTTTTAACTGGTCGACGATGTCCAACCAAAACTTGAAAATGAAATTGCAAACTGGATTTTTGCATTTGAATTTAAATTATGTCTCGATTTTAGGTTGTTGCTAATGAAAATAAGAATTTTCATAATGGTAGGAGTCTCCCTGACCTCATTTGTGAAATCTGACAGTCAACGGTTATAAAAGCGCCATTCTGACCATTCTGAACATGGAAAAAGTTAGAACTGCACAGCATTTTCAATTGAAACTAGCTGAAATTAAGGAAATAATTTAAATTCAAATGCACAAGTCCAGTTACAATTAAATACAATATAAAATTGTAATTTTTATGTTATTATACATTGGCACACAAATAGAAATGGAAATTTTAATTTGATTATGTGATTTTACTTTTTAAAACTGGCATCCGTAGACTGACATAGAGCTTATTAAATTTGATCTGATGACCAAGTTACCTGGGTACAATGTTCGTTCATATAATTAATTCAGATTTTTTTTTTTTTTTTAAAAATTGATGCTTGACTATATGTAGGCTGTCACCTCAATTAAATCTGGAAAAATTAATATTTTCCAACAGAGTTGTGAAGTCAGAGGAGATATTTCGGATGTCCAATAGACGATGTTAAGTGACTCACATTTGGAGCTCTTCCAGTTTGTTATCAACATGAAACTCTCCCTGTTAGATCATCAGAGCAAAACATGAACAACTGAGTTAGAAAATATCTGGTTCATGAGTAAAAAGTTGAAGCTACAAGACTTGTGGACATAAAAACTACGACTCCCAAGATGCATTTCGGGCATCACTAACAGCAAGGTGCAGATTAAATCAATTAACTTTTGGATTATTGGTTAATTTTGGATGAATTTGGCAACCATGGTGACATTTTGCTCTCAAAATCCAACAGTGAAACATTTTTAATTAATTACTGCTCTGATTCACAACTCTGACTGGCTTCTTCTCCATGGCAACAGCAGCTGAGGCTCATGGGTGTTGTATTATTTAGAGCCTTCTGCAAAAATGATGGACAAAAACCTGATTTCTCGGAAACAAAGATGAAATAATTCAAACTGGTGTTCAGAACATTAACTTAAATGATGGTTACATTATCCAGGAGAGTCCTGAGATTCTATGTTGAGTAATATTAAGAACAATTTCAAAGAAAACCTTTAAATGGGAACACAGAATAAGGAAAAACACTTCACAACTCTGTTTAGTTCCCAGGGATTGTGTTAATTAAAATTTAAAAGACATTTACACTCTTTTATAATTTTTAAAAAATGAGTAAAACAGCTAATATTTCAGAGTTTCTGCCGTCAAAATTAAACATTTTGAATTGCCAGTAAATTTAGTCCGCAACTATAAATATGTCACAATCATTAAAGGCTTTAAAAACCCACATCGGTCAAGTCCTACTATACTGATACTGGTCTGCAGAGGTGGAGGAGAACAGTTGAGTTAGTATCATACAGTATATAACATGTAATGCAGTCAGTCTGTAGTGAGTGGACGGTGGTGAGATCACACATGTCTGTATTTTATAGGAGCAAGACAGCTTTAAAGAAACGGAAGCTAACAAGGTAACACAACTAAACAACATCGTCTCTCAGTGTGTGATGTGGGCTTCTTATAGTGTGGATTCATTTATTTTACGTGTGTTTTTTTTTTTTGTGTGTGTGTGTGTGTGTGTGCTGCATGTAATAAAAGCTGCCATCACATTCATAACAGCCTTCAGCCAACAGAGAAAATGCAGCAGATTAAAGTGAAACTGCAGGCTGTTAAACCTTCAGTCAGGAGGAAACTCAACCTGCAGAGGACAAGACAATCTAATGGGTTAATCCTCTGTTTGATTTAATTGTAATCTGCCTATTAGAGTTTAATATTTCCTGTCTACAAGTGGCAATGTTTGTGTAGTTGATGGTAAAGATGTCAGATTGAGATTTTTAAAGTAGAAACATGTTGACATGTTGCATCTCTCCTTCTGCTTTCAGTATTTGAACTATATTTATTTCTTTATCGTTACAGTCCTGTGCAGCTGGACGACTTTGACGCCTACTTCAAAGAAATGAGCAAAGACTCGGCCTACAAGTTCTCCCTGCAGTTTGAGGTATGTCAAGTTAAATCAGATCCCAAAAGCATCTTAAGGACAATGAGATCATAACACCGTACCGTTTGTTTGTCAGTGTTTGTATTTATTGATTCATTGATTTTATTTCCCCGCCCACCGTTCCCAGGTGAGGGGAATCTGCCTGTAGAGAAACAGGTCGATCTGAGAGCCCATCAGTCTATATAGATAATCTAAGCACAAAGGTCCACTTACTAGCATTGGAGCTTTCAACCATATCTCACAGTCTTCATTCAGTGAATAAATAAAGCTTTATTTATTCATTGAATGAAGTCTGTAAGTGGACCTTTGTGTCCATCAAATATTGATTCCGAAGGTCAAGGATGAACATTCAGAGTAATACAGACACTATTCAGAACATATAAACTGCTCATAAACTAAAGTATTAAGACGTTGAGCAGATGATGTCACCAGGTGAAGTCAGAGGATCACCAACGTCAGCAGGATTCATCCATTCATCCATCCGTGTGGAGCGATGAGGAGGAGACTGTAACCTTCCTCAAATGAACACATGAAACAAACAGAAATGTCATATTTCCATCATGTTTTCCATTGTTTGAGCTTTGACTGACGCTCTTTTAATGACCTCATTGTGTCTTCTTCTTCTGCAACGGTTTAATGGCACCGACTGAATTAGCGCCACCTGCTGTTTATCTGCTGATATTCACACAACATTCACTAGATTTTATACTGAACATTTTTTTTTGGAAATTCAGTTAAAACATGAGACACATTGGATGAAACGTACGACTTGAGTCGCATGTTTGTGTTCAAACTGAATTTTGAACTCTTTAATTCATGTTTTCAGGAACTGAAGAGTGTCGGACTTGATCTTTCCCATGATGCAGCAGACCTGCCCGTCAACAGGCCGAAGAACCGATACACCAACATCCTCCCCTGTGAGTCACTGACAGCAAGGCATTATGGGCGAAAGAGGCACATAAATACAACAAAACAGAAAAATACAGAAAAACAGAACCATGTTTTGTTTTATTTTTTGTAGTAAGGAAGGTGAAAATGATCAACCTACTCTCTGATTATTACAAGAATGAATTTGAGAATTAAATCTGAAGTTGCAAAGAGACAGATCATGTATTTTTATGTATATACATAAATCTAATGAACATTTGTAAAGAAACACTGTCTCATAATCGCTAACAAACCTCTTGCAAATATTGACTTTCTGATATTTAATGAGCGCTCATGAAACCATCTTGCAACTCTCACTGTTTCCTCCCAAGAAGAATATGTAAATCTGTGTGATAAAACCATGTTGGTATCTTCAGAAAACAAAATGGGAAAAGAAAATTTAAAAGACAAATGAATCATTAATATCGTCATTAAATCATTAATATAAATAAGAAATAATAAGGGTCCTACAACAGATCCTTGTGGTACGCCACAAAATAGTGTAAATAACTAAGTATCCTGTCAATCTTTCATCAAGGTTGGACTCTGAATTATTAAAGTTACAAAAACCAATTAGACGTATCAAATAGTTGCAAGGTTTGTTAGTATTTTGAGACGTAGAGAAAAGTAAATTTGTCAGATGTCTTCAAATATTCACATCACAGAGTTATCAACGAAATATTAGAGCAGCAGCCGCAGATCATGTTGCTCACGTGTTCGGTTTGAAGTTGTGATAAAGCCGTGAGACTCGGAGCAGTTTGGAAATATGAAGAAATGAAACAGTTTGATGATTAACTGAGAAATCTTTAAATCTTCCTGCAGACGACTTCAGTCGAGTGAAACTGATCTCGATGCACAACGACGAAGGTTCAGACTACATCAACGCCAACTACATACCTGTGAGTAACTGCATGTCCGTGTTAGTGTGTTGTTTTTTATTTAATTTATAACCTTTTATTTAAACGGCACGATCTCAACATTGAAATCTGTTTTAAAAGAGTTCTGGTCAAATAGCAGCAAGAATAACAACTTTAACACAAATAAGGAAAGATAATAAGAAAAGTCACACTGACTGAAGGGTTCTAACTAAAACTGATTAAAAATAGCACCAAATGTACATAAAAACCCTAAAAGCTTTTAAAAAATCTAACACTACTTCAAACACGTTATAAGTAGTATAATGATAAGAAATTATACTAAAAATATTGAAAGCTAAAAACAAATTACACTAGAAGAACTTTTATTAAAATAATATTTTAGCATTAACTTAATACACATATACTGAATATTAATTTCAGATATGTTTAAATCTTTTATGGCTCCACACTTTAAATTTTCATCCAAACAGAATTTCTATATTTAATTTAGTTTTTAGTGTTTTTTACTTGAGTGTATTACTCTATAATAGATAATTAACCAGATACTACATTACTTTAATGCACATAAAGCACATTAATATACATTTGTCTGGGTATTGTACTCTGCAGAGCTTTGATAGTTTTGATTTATTGTATAGTTTCTGCTACTCACTAATGTTACAAATTACATTTCCAGACTATGTAGTAAATGGAAACCAGTTTCAGCCACGAGTCCTTTCGTCCTTCTTGAAATGAAAGAATGAAAATCAGGAAGAAAAGTTGGAAGAAACAGTTACAGTGAACTTCCTCAAAACAAACCTGCATTTATTCTCATTTCAGTCAGGAGAGACACAGTGAAAGAAGTAAAGATAATAGTTTATTTTAACAGATGATGTAGTGTAATTAAGTCTTGGTCAGGAAAGACTTTGGCGCTCAGATTCTACAGGGAGAGTTTTTAATCGAGGGGCAAGATAAACCCCCCCGTGGAGTCAAGACTCTGGTGGTGCTGATGACTGCTGCTGACACTGATGAAGCTGATGAATCTGCAAAGACTAGGCGGTGATAGGGAGCTAGTGACACGCACATAACAGCAGCATGAACGCACTAATGGCAGTGAGAGAGAGAAAAGTTTTTATAAAGACAGCAGCAGGATGATAGGCTAACCATAGAAGCGTGTCGCTGTGCTATTGGATAGATGAGAACAGCTGGTGTCTCAAATTAACAACCGCAGATAATGACAGCAATGGAAATTAAAGCTGCAAGCAGCGTTGGTCGGGACCTCGCACTCTGGCCCGTCAGGATCAGATCATTTTGCTTTTTAAAAATGAGGGATATTTCTTACAAGTGTGGTGTGCTTTTATTCTGAAAGTTTGATTGACATGTGTACTGTCAGGAGCAGTTGGAGAGGAGGATTTTAGAGTACGCTTCTGGTGAAATATCCTCATAAATCCCATCACTTTGGCCAAATCTTACATTAAAAATCATATTTTAGTAGGAAATTTCGTGGCGAATCCATTGATACAGGTTTGAAAGTGGTCAGACTTATAGTTTAGACGTCAGAAGCCTCTTTTTGACACAAAGTTCATGCCCATAGATTGCCTCCCAATTGGTTTACATTGTAAGGGTGATGTGGCACTGCAACTTTCAGGGCTTATTAAATCCAAACCGTTCAAGTTATTACAAAGTTTTTAACAACTTTTTTCAGCATAGTGTCATAAGTCACCTATTAAAGGTTGAAGCCGATACCATTAACACCCTCGGAGGAGATAGTGTTTGTTCGGGGTCCAAAATTGGCGCAAAGTCATACATTCATGGGTGAATTGCGGACTTCCTGTTGGATTTAGGTCAGGGGTGTCGGTGTATGATTTGTAGGTCTTGATGAGATGAATAATTGAGTTTTGGTTTGATCTCCTACGGGCCGTGGCGGCCATTTTAGTTACATAGGTGGCGCTAGAGAGCACATTTTGGCACTTTAGGGGTTAATTTTTACATTTTATCAAATTTTTCACCAGACCTGATGTGCGTGCTAAATTTGGTGAGTTTTTGAGCATGTTTAGGGGGTCAAATTTAGGTCTGAAGTGGCGTAATAATAAAGAAAGAAAGAAAGAAAGAAAGAAAGAAAGAAAGAAAGAAACAAACAAACAAACAAACAAACAAACAAACAAACAAACACACGAAAAACAATAGGGTCCTCGCCCTTAGGCGAGGTGTTACATCGGTGTTGTTGTGTCATTGTCAGTAACTCTGATGCTGTTTTGATGTCTTCTCTCTCTTCACTCTTTGTGTTGCCGTGTGGCGTTCAGGGCTACAAACATCCTAAAGAGTACATCGCCACGCAGGGCCCGCTGCCCGAGACCCGGAACGACTTCTGGAAGATGGTGCTGCAGCAGAAATCTCCCATCGTCGTCATGCTCACGCAGTGCAACGAGCGGCGGAGGGTGAGTTTTTTTTTTTTTATTTCTGTCCTGTCACAGAGGAAACCTCAAAGGGAGTTAACAGTTCATTTCCTGCTTTTCTTCAGCGAGTTCTGTTCACAGAAACAGATACATGTCACACAATAGTCTTTACATTTATGGAGACAGATTTACAGCTGCATAGTCTGCGTAGGCCTGAAACCCTTTCTATTCAGGAAGGCTTTCTCATCTTAACTCTGTATGTTGTGAGTTCCATGTTATTAATACTGCTGCACTTGGAGTTTCACTATGAGTGAAAAATGCGGGACAAATTAAATGTGTTATGGAATTTTCCATCTTTAAGGGCTAAGAACTGGGTTATACTGGGTCAAGCCTGGGCCTTGAAGGAGACATTCTCTCCTTTCCTTGAGACTTAGAGTGACTGATGTTTGGGGAAGCAGAATCCTCTCTGATAAAGGGTAAATCGGTGTTGCCATGGTTACCAAGGTCAGAGGGGGCCTTCCTAGACAACACAGATAGGTTGGCTGCGTAGATTCATGGGCATAATCAGACGTTCAAACCAGAATGTGCCGACAGTGACCTGAACTAACACCGGTAAAGTCTTCAGTTCATTGTTTACAAACTAACGAACCAATAGACTCATTTTTTATATTGTGGGATGATCTGTTGGGTTAAAGACCAAAAGTCAGACGTTCATTCTCAGAACAGTAAAGAGGCAGCATCTGGTGCAGAACACCTCCATGTTTACTGTTTCTGTTCTCCGCTTGGCCAAGCGTTCAGTAAATATTCTCAGCATAAGACATCGAACGCTTCACTGATGAGTTGACCACTGACCAGCATTCCTCCATAACAAAATATATTATTATTATATTATATTATATTATAAGAGTCAAATGAGGTTTAAATATCTCATTCGTCCTCACAGTCAATGAGAAGTAACTAAATATCTTAGTGTAATCAGGAAATGAAGCTGTTTTGTTATTTTTCTTTAACTTATTCTTACTTTTCATTTTATAATATAATATAATATAATATAATATAATATAATAATTCTCCACAAAATAAAAACACAACCTGCTGAAATCTTTGCTCCCGTCGGCTTCTCAACATTGATCATATCATGTCCTTTTTATATGTAAGACACAATTCAAATATTGGAAATATTTAAAATAATTATATGTCTCATTTTAAAACTAAACTTACTCAACCAGACAATCATCTAATCTTCATCTTCAGTCACATACAGGTCCTGACTAATGGAACTAAATTTCTTATTTGGTTCAAATTTCTTCCTCAAAGTCCTTCAGAGCAGATTTAAACAGGCTTTAATCTCAGTTAATCATATTTTAAGTGTGAATGTGTTTTTCTCTTCATATTATTCAGTTACATGTCATCAATAAGCTCATCTGAGCTTTATTTCTCTACCTGCACAACCATGTTTTATTGTTATTTATGTGACTTTATTTGATTTTAACCTGTGAGAATAAAGTCAAACCAGGTTAAAGCTCCACATCAAAATGAGCTCTGGAACAACAAGTGGAAACCAAACAGCATGTTGTGCAGCAGGTTTATTTGTCAATGCAAATACAAACCAAACCAACCAACAATGAACTGATCTACTAACAAGTATTGTGTGTGTGTGTGTGTATCTAAGCTGATATATCTGATGAAAACCACATCAGTGAGCCACACCGCTGCACTGGGTCACATGACAGTTGTGTTTCCTGTGTTTTCAGGTGAAGTGTGATCACTACTGGCCGTTCACAGATGAGCCTGTGATGTATGGAGAGATCAGTGTGGAGATGCTCTCTGAAAGCGAGTCACCAGAATGGACCATCAGGAAGTTCAGACTGGGATATGTGAGTACCAGTTTCTAAAAACCACAAGTGATGCATCCAGCTGTGGATATAATCATGTAAAAACTCAAATAAATAATCACAAAAAACACAAACCTTCTTGAATCAGACCTATAAAATGGCTTTTTTTAATATCTTTGTCGCCCCCTGCAGGCAGATGAGACTCAGGACATCCTCCACCTGAACTACACCTCCTGGCCGGATCACGGCGTCCCCACGGTCAACGCCATCGAGAGCATCCTGCAGTTTGTCCACATCGTCCGTCAGCAGGCCAAAAGGACCAAAGACCCCATCATAGTGCACTGCAGGTGAGGAGGGGTCTCCCGCCCACATCAGCAGGGACTTTTATATTGTTAGATCTTTAATAACAGCAGGGTAAAAATGTCAAGTTTGTTCTGATGGAGGCGCCAGAAGAAAACTAATGTTAGCATGTAAACACACTGGCATTAGATTAATACACTGGATTTATGATGCAGATATCCAGATCTCAGACATTAAAATAATAAGTGAACATGTGTGACATTAACCACTGATTTTCATATTTATTAAGTATAAAAGGTTTAAAAGATAGAAAAAAAACTAAGCTGAACTAGTTTTATCATGAGATGTTATTATACAAGCTGCTATTATCTCATCTGTATGCGTTAAATGTACCTTTTGATTTCACAAACTTTTCTAAACAAGACAGTAAATCAAGTAAAACAGTCAAATAATTTCATCAGTGCGGGCATGTTAAGTGTCCCGAGGCAGCGAGTGAATCAGTGAAGTGTAGAGTTCAGTTTGACTTTATAGCTCCATTTATCTTCTGGTTCAGCAGGAAACTTAATGACCTGCTCAGAGACACTGAGTCTCAGAGCAGGAAGACAGATCACATCCTGAAAGTTAACAGCCATAAAAATACAATTAGACAGATGATGTCATGTGCATTATGTCATCCATTACATTTTATTCCTGTTGTGGCAGACTTCATGAATCCTGAACTGCCGTTATGATGATCCATGTTTTACTGTATGTGTCTGATGATGATGATGATGATGATGTGTGTTTACCAGCGCTGGAAGAAGTACTCAGATACTTTACTACAGTAAAAGTACCAATACAGACATGTAAAAGTACTCCATTACAAGTAAAAGTCCTGCATGAAAAATCCTACTGCAGTAAAAGTACATAAGTATTATGAGCTTGATGTAGTTAAAGTATTGCAGTAAAAGTACATAAGTATTATGAGCTTGATGTAGTTAAAGTATTGCAGTAAAAGTAGTGGTTTGGTCCCTCTGACTGATATATTATTATATATGACATCATTAGATTATTAATAGTGAAGCATCAGTGTTAGAGCAGCATGTTACTGTTGTAGCTGCTGGAGGTGGAGCTAGTTTACACTACTTTATATACAGTTAGCTAGTTTAGTCCAGTGGTTCCCAACCTAGGGGTCGGGGCCCTCCAAAGGGTCAGCAGATAAATCTGAGGGGTGGTGAGATGATTAATGGGAGAGGAAAGAAGAAAAAACAAAGTTCTGATACACAAATCTGTTTTCAGTTTTTGGACTTTTTCTCTAATCTTTGATTTTTGGTGAAATATTGGATCATTTGAACATTTATTGAAATGAAAGCATGTGAGAAGTTTAGAGGGAAAAATCACTATTTGGTGGAGCTGTTAACAACTCATAGACATGTGAAATGTGTTCCCGACTACACACTGCTTTTTGTAAGACGTCAAAAGACAAAAAGGTTGGAAACCACTGGTTTCATCTTTAACAACGTGTTGTATTTTAAAAGCTTGTTATATTATCCATTGTGTCAAATCTTCATCTGAAAAGTAACTAAAGCTGTTAAATAAATGTAGTGGAGTAGAAAGTACAATATTTCCCTCTGAAATGTAGAAAGTAGCATCACATGGAAATACTCAAGTAAAGTACAAGTACCTCTAAACTGTACTTAAATACAGTACTTGAGTAAATGTAGTTAGCTACTTTCCACCTCTGGTGTTTACTGCATGTTTCTGCTCTGTGGTGTTCAGCGCTGGAGTCGGCAGGACGGGGACCTTCATCGCTCTGGACCGTCTGATGCAGCACATCAGAGAACACGAGTTCGCCGACATCCTGGGCATGGTGTCTGAAATGCGTTCACACCGTCTGTCCATGGTCCAGACTGAGGTGAGGAGCCCGCTGATGCTCGCTGTCTGTTTACATCAGAGAAATGAACATATGTAGATGTAAAACGTGAAAAGAGATTCTAAAATGATGCTCTGATTGATAAACAGTGTGTACAACTCACTCAAACATGCAATCCAGAATAAAATATGATGAAGAATAATTCAGTTCTTCAGTCAGTTTACAGACTGTTTTCAGATGATTTCAGGTTTTAATCGGATGATGTGTTTTGTGTCTGCAGGAGCAGTACGTTTTCATCCATCAGTGTGTCCTGCTGATGTGGCAGAAGAAGAAGCAGCAGTCCATCACTTCGGACGTCATCTACGAGAACGCCAGCAAGACATAATGACGGCAGACTCCTCCAGACGTGAGTCAAACATGAACAGCACAGATAGAACAGCATGAAATTTAAACTGTCGACGCAATTTAACTACAATGATCTGAAGTCTTAGTTTGTCCTTGAGCATCAAAATCGATAAGTGTCATCCTCTGGGGATCAGGGAGCATTTTAAAGCAATCTGGCCAATAATTAGAGATATCTTCAGTATCTTCAACAGCACAATCCTCCAAAAAACTCATTTTAAAAATAGAAAACGTCTACAAAATCCTAATCTACCATCTCTAGCAATGTTAAAAAAAATTCGTCTTAAAAATCCACACCTAAACTAAACATTAGTTCTTTTGCCCACAGCCAAAATTTTAGTATTCTACTTTATTTTATGATTCCATAATTTCTGAATAATTTCCTGGAAAGATCACAAAACTTTACATTTTGGCACATGGAAGCTGATTTGTTGTAGTTTATTGCTATTTTTAATGTGCGTAAATTTTAATCAAGTATGTCGAGTTGTTTCTGTTCTGGTTGAAGACGACAACTCAACCATCAATCTATAAACCACAGTTACGTCACCTGGTTGCTCCATGACTATCTTTTTTTTTTTTTAGCTTTAAAGCAGCTTTGAATATTATCTTTAACTTTAATCATAAATACATTTTTGATCGCACAATCCTCCAAAAAAGTTATTGTAGTGATGTGAAAATGTCAAGAAATCTTTACAAGTGTGTAATTTCAGAATAATTTTGTATGAAGTTTACTGGAAAGAACGGAAAGAAAGTTGTGTATTTCAGTATGAATTATAGAGAAAAATATGAATTTCTTTTAAGGAACAGCTACATTTAAGCCCTCGTAAAATATGAATTCTTAATACATGTTGAATTGTATTCTGCTTGTAGACGGATTTCAGACTAAAAGGTTAAACTCAGAATTACCTGGAATGATTGAATTGGAAATGTATCAATTAAACAGTTTTTTCAAAATTATTAGTACGAAATGACATAATTCTTTCCAGGAAACATTTTGTAAATTATTCTGAATTTACCAACAGAAAAAAACAATGTGTCTCTGGAAAGCAAAGTACCTTTTAATTCCGGCATCCTCTGAAGTCTCGCCACCAAAACTCACCACGGGACTCCTCCTTTGTTCTGATTGGCTGAAAGGCTGGTGACAAATTTAACTCTATGAACCTGCAGAGAAATAAACAAACACAACCTCTAGCTGTAAAGATCCTGATGTAACTAAATTAAATGGAAATGCTTCATTTTACAGGTCTTTTAATTTTATAACAAATTCCTGGAAACTTTTAAATGTAATTTGCAGGTATTTAACGGTACATTTGTAGGACATTTTACTGTGCAATTTGGTACAAATTATTAAAAAATAAATAAATTAAAGTTGGTTTAGTTAAGTACAAACTCCTTGTATTTGGGTTCCAAGTTAATCTGCAAAGATTCTTGATAAATGAGTGAAAATACTCAGTTTGCACCAGTATTTATATACTAAATTCTTACTTAAAAACTCTTTCCCTAAGACTACCAAATTACATAAGAATTAGCAGTTACACAGCAGCTACTTTTATGAAATTGTTGGAAAAAAACTATATATGAAACTACAAATACTACAACTCAACCAAAGTAACCTTTTTTCCCCCATTTTATAATTTGTTCTAAATTGCACTCTTTCTGTAAAATGTCCTCAAAATTAACCATTAAATACCTGCAATCTCCTCATAAAATTTCCAGGAAATTCAAAGAAAATTAAATCCCTTTTCCTCATCTTGCAGGCTGTGAACACACCCAACCTCCTGTGCTTCAGGCATCCATTCTCTGCAGAAGAAGATCCGCTTCATCATCAGTATCAAAAAAAAACAGCAGAACATCTCGACAACACAAGAGACAAAAAAAAAAAATAATAATAGTGAAATCCAGTTTTTTGTTTGAATTGGTGTAAGCATGGGATGGAGTTTTGCCTTAAGGAGCCTTCACTGACTGACCAACATGTTCAACCACAATCCTGCCCTCTGAACTGGACTGACTCACGTCAACGTGGAGTCGGAGGAGTCGGAGCATTAACAAGCTCCGTCCAGTGATTGGATGTCTACACTGTGTCCGTCCACGTTCAGACAACGTGAGGCGACGAGTCAGTGGAACCGAGTCAGCAGTTTTTCCATTTTATTTATGTTTTTTAATCTCAGGAGTAGCTGAAAAACCAGCAAGCACACTGGCCTCTTCCTCCGCTTTGAAAGTCATTTAGCATTTGTTAGTTTTAGTTTTAGTTAATTACGTGCAGCTTTCCTGGCTTCTTGCTAAGTGAGGACGGACAACGTTACACACTGCCACCTGACACGGGACAATAACATGTTAACTATTACAGCCACCACCTGCGCTAACATGCTGATTAACTGCCAGGACTGCTGCACAGGTCATATTCACTGAAGGAACCCAGCAAGCATTGGACGAAGGATAAAGTTCTGGATCCAAAATGAGCACAAAATTTTACATTTTGGCAAGTTGAAGCTGATTTTTAAACGATTAGTGAAGTGTTTGCTTTTAAAAACAGCAACTAAGAAGCATTATTGTGCGTGGAGATGCTCACCGTTCGTAAATTTTTATCAGTCGTTGAATTGTTCATTTGCCGAAGTATCTCCACATTTATTCTTCTGTTTTAATGTACAGAAAGCTATGAAGCAGCTTCAGAAAGTGTTTGATCGGTAATATATTGCAGTCCTGATTTTACTAAATGCTGCTCGATACAGGCAGCGTCTAAATTTTTTATTCTGTCCGTTGAATCAACCGTTAAACGTCTGAATGTTTGCTGGGTCTGCACAAAAACTAAAGGGCACAAAAACAGTGGAAGGGAAAGAACGTCTTAACGTGGAAACATGTCGGCCTCATGCTGCCATCCCGTCGCTGTACGGCGTGTTAGAGGCCAGTTTAGATGCTAGAGACTGTGGTTGTAGAGAGGTAGTTTGTATTTGCACTGAGGCCTCAGAGCTGCCTGACCTGCTGACAGAAGAAGGGAAGAGTTTCTGCTGCTGCTTTTGACTGTGGAGGACTGCTGTACAGCCATGTTGCTCGATATTTGTCCTGTGAGCTGTGGGCTCTTTCTAACGAAGGATGTGTCTCAGTCTGAAGATGAACTTCAGACAACCGTAGAGGTTTTTACTCTCTGAGTTTTGTGATCACATTGGCGGCAACAATCCTCCAGCAGAGAAAAGGATCATATCTGACAGTATCTGAAGACAGTTGAACTGCCAAAACCACTGAGATATTATATCAAGACCTGATATCAAGTTTCCCTTTATGTTGCTCATGTTGGGAAATGACAGAAACATATCTGCTCAGCATATCTTCGGGGCTGGCTCGAGCCTTTTAGGGGCCCCGAGCACAACTTGAATTTCATTTTCCTACAGTCAAGGACAATAAAACTACATATATGACCTCAAAGCTTAACCTGGTTTAATGGGTCATTTCATAAAATAAACAATAACATTTTGTCTTAAGATACATTCACTGCATTTTTTACAGAGCTCCCAAATCTTATTATGGCCAAAATTTTGTACAACACATCTTAAATTTATGTTGTGCTCCCTATGATTTTTGTATTCAAAACTGGTATTATCCCAAAATGTGGTATAGTGCCTCAAGAAGTTGTTATGAATCCAAATTTACACTCCTGCAATTTTGTTGTAATCCAAATTTTTCTAAAACGATTGTAAAATTTGGTATGATCACAAAATTTTGTGTAACACTCAGTAAATTCATTCAAAATTCTTATAGCGCTTCAAACGCTAAAATTTGGCACATTCTTTTTACAGATTTTTTTTTTTTTTTACAGATAAAATCTGTAATAGTCCATCAAAAGTTATGGCGTAAATGTTGTAATTTCCAAATTTGGAGTACCCCCCCAAAAAAGAAATTTGATACCCCAAAAATTTTGTATATCACCAAAAAAAATTTTTTTTAGTATCTTTTGCTCATACAAGGATTTTAATGGCAGAATTTAGTATAGTGCCCTAAAATATTATACAGCACTAATAATAAACCGTTCATATCTCTCTCTTCTATTTATGTCACAAGTGAAATTAGTAATTCTTGTATTAATCCCCCCAAATTTTGCGTTATTCCACTTATATTTGTTGGGAGGACATTTTGGAATTTGGAAAAGCTTTTGAGCATTGTAAGAAATTCAATGAATGTAGCATTAAATACTCACAATTGTGACAAAATTTCTGTTGTTCTGGGGCCCCCTGGTGGCTTTCTGATCATGGCTCGGGCCGACCGCATATCTGTCTTGAACACTCAACTTATGTACAGAAAATTGTTGTGAAGCCATTTTCTGAAGCATCGGTGTCTGTCTGCTAGTTATCAGATCAACTTAGTTACGATCATTTTGTTGTCATTTACCATCTTTCTACTGAACATATTGACTTGAAGGGCAAAAGAAAAATCCAGATTTCCCACTTCCTTGATGACTGTAGAGAATGTCTACTGAACAGATTAGAGTGGTCGACCTCATTCAACCCAAAGTTTTACACTCTATTCAGGATGTACAGGGTGTCGTCAAAATGAACGCAGCACAAGGTTTGGCTAAGAGTTCAAAATGAATGGCTTTTCTTTTTGTTAAAGGTTTTTGTTATTGTTAAAGGTCCAATAAAATAAAAATTCTTAAAATTTACTGCCAAAAAAGTTTTCTGTACAAAGTTTTTTGTTGCACATTTATCCTCAGCAAATAAACCTGACTTTGCAGAGTGTAAATACTACAAAACAATTATCAGCGTTTACTGTTGTCTTATGAACTGCCTTACAATAACTTTGCCAAGATAAAACACAGTATAACATTTTTAAAATTAAGATGTAATTTGGTCATTTTCTGATCTAAAAAGTAACCAAATAATATGGATTAATCAGTATTATAACTGAAACCAAATGCCTACATGAAGCAAGAGACAATACTGATGTTATTTTGCTCATGCACAATTAGTTCTACTGGGAAAAAAAAGGTATAACCCCCAATTACAAAAAATCAACTAAAAGAAAAGCAGATACTGACTGTTTGCATTATTTTGACCACACCTTGTGTCCAATTTATTATAATCAATGAATGTGCATAAAAAGGCCTTTAGACACTTCAGTGTTGACTTTTTTTTCCATTGTGGCCTTGTGGTTCAAACTGATTCCCTGTAATGCTAACAGTTAAAAACAATTTTCAATGTCAAAATTGGATAGTGTCCCCAAACTTTGTAAAATTTTGTAGAATATTTGTTTTAATGTAAAAAAAAAATAATAATAAAAAAATAGGTGTTTCCAAAATGTATTACCCCCAAATTTTGTATAGACCTAAATTTTTTCTAATATTATAAAAGAAATTGGTATAGCTCCCTAAATGCTAAAATGTGATTAAAGGAAAAGCCTATACTGACTGTTGTTTGCATTATTTTGACCACACCTTGCATCCAATTTGTAAAAAATTTGAAGAAATCAATGAATGTGTGTAAAAAGGCCGCTAGACTCGTCAGTGTTGACTTGTAAAATGATTCGTCATTGTGGCCTTGTGGTTCAAACTGATTCAACACCTGAAGTCTTTACCTGTTTGCTGTCTCAGATCCGCAGAGGTTCGGCACTTTGGTTCGGTCGCCACTCGATCTGAAATAAGTTACATTTCACTATTAGATATCAAATGTACTGTACATACTACTACTGCTTAACTATTCTGTTTCTACTTGTCATTACGAAGTAATTCTTGTGAGATGACTTTGTTGCTTTAGAGGTTTGTTTTTTAAAAGTTGTTGTATATGTGAATCATTACCTGAGCCAGAAGCTAAGTTCTCTCATCACTACGACGGTTCGTTTTTTTGGGGCTTCGGAGTCGCCGTGGAAAGCTGGATGTTTGGAAACTCAGCTGTTTCAAAAGAGTCATGTGGACACGGAGAACTCGTCTGTGGCCAGTCAAACGCACTTTGGTACGACTGTCAAAAAAAAAATAAAATAAAAAAATAAAAACTGACAGACAACCTGCAGACAATTTTCAAAAGCTCAGCACTGTACACTCTTCTACAATTCTTTCTCTTGCTTAGTGTGTGTCCAGTCAAACTTGTACGTCATTGGTGCCATTCTTGTGCATTGTGTCACTTAAAATTTGAGGGATGATCTCAACCCGGATCATTGTCACAGAGTTTTAATGTGTGTGTGCGTGTTGGAACAAAATAAAATGTTGCAGTTACATTTGTTGTGATTCAGTTTCTATGTACAAACTTCATAAGTGTAGTGATGAGGGCTGGGTGTTATTCAAAGTTTCTTGTTAGGAGTGCTGATTCAGCAAGTTTCAGTACCAATACCAAAAACACATTTTTTGATATTTACTTCACGGCTGAAATTAAAAATTGTAAATTATTTTCTATAAATTAAACTCTAGGCCTGTATTGGTGGTCTACATAGTTTTAAACACCATACACATACTTACAAATATACATATATTGTTTCTACATGAAAAGAATCACAATAAAATAATGCAAGTTTGTGTTGTTTCAGTTCTCAAGGTTTAAAAACAGCCAGTCAGAGAAAAATCAACCTCTATGTGAACTTCACTCTTTTATTATAAAATTTTTTTAGCCTACGTTAAGATATTGCATTAGTGGGTAACGTAACATTACGCAATCATATTTATGTGTAGTCAATTATAATTGACATTCAAATTTTTTTTCTTAAAATGTATTTGTTACACTCCCCACATTTGTAATGATTACAAATTTGGCATAGCATCCTCTACATTTATATTACAATCAAAACGTTGGGGATTACTATACTAATTATATATATTTCACCTTAATGATTTTGTATTAATTCCCAAATTTGGTATAGTCTCCCCAAAAGTTATGTTATAAAGCCAAAACTTGGCTCTGTACTATTACAAATTTTGTCAGCTTCAGACTAAACTTGCCTTGTTTTCTATGAAGAATTATAGAAAATGTGACCAATTTAGCTCATGTTTATTAAAATATTACTTTAGTTGTATACTTGACATCATTCAGTAATATTTAAATATAATCATGAAATTCAAATTTGGTAAAGTAGTAAAATATCACTGCCTACATTTATGTTACAATCAAGACATTTGGGATAACGTCAAAAATATTAAATG
This sequence comes from Thunnus thynnus, assembly GCF_963924715.1. NCBI lineage: Eukaryota > Metazoa > Chordata > Actinopteri > Scombriformes > Scombridae > Thunnus > Thunnus thynnus. Next base: position 25,681,000 of record NC_089539.1, on the reverse strand, counting down.
TTAGTATTACAGTCCTGTCTCTTGCATTAATCTCAACATTTGGTCCGCTCCTGACATCTGCTAGAATACAAAATGTGTCTGTTTAATATCAAAATGTTTTGTTTTGCACTGCTGTTGTATTTACTGATAACATTTATATAATTGGTTATAATATTAATATCAATCTGCTGATAAACCACATCAGTTATCAGATGTCTGACTGATAATTCCTGATGACGGAGACTGCCCATTGGTCTGAAGGCCCAAAATCTCAATAGTTCTAAAAATCTCCCATTGGAGTGAAAGCCCAATAGTCTGACGGCCCGTTATCCCGAAAACATAAGCCCATTGCTCCCACAAGGGTTAGGGTTAGCAAGCATACTGTAAACAGTATCTTCGTGTTTGCAGGTCAAAATAAACTAAAAAAGGCTAAAAACTCCCGGGAGAATGTGTATTTTCGGAGCAGAGGGCTTTTCTTTTCAGGGTAACATGCCATCAGACTAACGGGCCTTCGGTCCAATGGAAGTTTAGCAAACTATCGGGATTTCGGAATAATGGGGCCGTCAGACCAATGGCATGGCACCCTAATGTCACAGTTGACAGCTTAGCACTCTAGCTGTTTAAGCTAACGTTACATTAGCTTCACAAACTAGAGGAACAAATTGCTTCAGAGCTCTGAATCGTGGAGGTCCGTATTGAAAGACTTTACAGTGAAATGTTTAAAACAGTGATATGACGAGATTAAAAGTTTGAAGACAGCTTGTTCACCAGCTATCTGTCGTTTACTCTTGTCAACCGCTGAGTATCCAGCTAGCTAAGATAATTTACACGAGATTCTTTATGTAAAAAGTACACAGCCCACTGTGTATTTTTCAAACAACACAGTTAAACAGAGCGGAGTTCCTTCTTCAACGAAACAATTTTTGGACAATCAGACAGACAGAGGGCATAAGTGACATTAAGTGAACATCTGAAAGTTTCTTTGTTGTTTAAATTTACAGTAAGAGCTGATCGATTTTAAAGGTGACAGATAAACAGTTGCTGACTAGAAATATCACGCTCTGTGGCTTGTTAAGACACTCAACCCTATTTTATAAATAAAATAGTGGCTTTTGCAATTTGGTAACGTAAACCTTCCCATCCTTCCCATCATTGGACAAAAGCAGCCAAATTTATTAAATGTAAAATATTTAAACACAAGCAGCCGTACAAGAACTGTCTGAGTAAAATAAAGTCTAAAAATGGACAAATGATTTTGGTAAGAATTATCTGATCAAAGAATAAGTAGACAAATCCTACTAAAAACTGGGTTTGTCCTGGTTTCCATTGGCTTTTCTTCAGCATAGTCCAGCAGACATCAGGGTCGGGGAGTATAAACACGATGATGACATTTTTGTAAATGTTTTATTGCAGAATGAGCAGATTTATATGGAAAAGGCACAATGAAAACTATACACGTACAAATGCATTTTTGTAGTGAATTCTCGCTAACATTTCTTTCTGATTGGCTTCTAGAACAGTTTGAGTACGAGGACAGTTCACTAAATAAAGCAACTTTACTCTGTTCTCATTAACAGCAATTATCCACAAACTGTAAAACTACCCAGCTTTAATCGTTAATGTTATTACAGTGTTGTGCTACAGTTTCAGACAGACATTTCATTTGTTTTTTCCACTTTTCACATCCTTTATAGTCAACCAGGAAATGTCCCCAGAAACTTAAGTGCATAAGTGTAAAACAAAGTCAATACAATCAATGCGACAGTGAGTAAAGAGTGTACTGGCTGATTTTTTTATATGCAAGCATATACAGTACATATTTAATATATATATATACATTTTCTCCAGCTACAGTGGATGATCTGGTGCTTTAATCAAAAACAGTCATTGTGTTATTAAGTTTGTGTTTGTAGATTTAATCTTTTTTTGCTCGCTGATGGTTTTCCAACATTTAACCAACTTCTTAACAGCTTTTGGTCACTGTTTACAAGACAACATATACAGATTACGAGTTTACTGTAAATTCTCAAATAACATCCAAGTCTGAGCAAGTTCGTGGCCTGCACGAACAAATGAAATCCAGGTAAAAAAAAAGAAACAAAAATAACTGAATATTGGGAGAATTACCTGTACTATGATGTCTCATATGGTAAATTAAGTGTTGAGCAATGTACATTTCCAACAACAGAGTCAAGTCAAACTCACCACTTTCTCTTCTGTCTTTGATACAGTTTTCATTTGCTATTTTTTTTCAATTCTTTGATTTTTTTTTTGATTGTCCTCAACAAAACTCAAAAACTTCCTGTTAATTTTTACACTAAAAGTCTATCTTGAAAGGTTGGGATTATGTTCATTGAGCAGCATTGATGGAAACATCAGAAATAGTTCAAGTTCATTGACAGAATTTAACATTGATAACAAAAACAGCAAAGTAGAAGTGATTGGAAATAAGGAGCGATTCAAAGCGCAAGTGCATTTGTGCTACACTTGGATGGAAACTTGGCGAGCGTTGAACAGCAGTGAGTATGACATGGCTGTTGTAGAAATGAACATTATACAACATTATACTGAATTTATCAAGACAGCAGGTAAACATGGAGGAAGTGATGAGCTTGCATTAACTGGCAAACTGGAAATAAAATAATAAAGGTTTTGTTCTCTCGGTCATTGGGGCAACTATTTGAGAATTTACAGGATATTGAGAAGCAGAACTCCAACTATACAACTGTTTAGTGTTTTGTCCCATTAGTCAACTTACTGAAGTGATGGCAGCCCCGATGTGTTAGATTAGCATCATATTATTGTGTCCAGCACTCCACGGCTAAAATAAGTAGAGTGACAGAAGCTCTGCTAACTGTCAGAAATGCTATAACAGCTTTTTTTTCTTCAACATAACTGAAAAAGAGAAAAGAAGTGTTTGACACTTTGTCTACTACAGAGCCAGAGATGCTGCAGCATTTAGTCATGATGAGCTGGATGAATCACTGAGCCGAAACGTTTCTCTTGCTAGCGTTAAGCTAGATCACACCAGCATTTAATTTAGTTAATTCCTTCAGAACCACAGCGAACAGAGGATTTTCTTGCTGGGATTGAAAGTAAATTTGCGGAAATTTTTACATCAACTTAAACTCCATTTTGGTGATTTTTGACCTGTGGATTTGCGTAATTGACCAATAGCAAGTCGTCCTGACAGAGCTGACTTTTGAGGGACGGAGAGCGGGAGAGTCCAAAAATGGAGGAAGCTATCATAGCTTATTAGCTGTGTTGCTAACATCCAGATTTATTGAACTGAGTATGGTACTCTGTAGTACAATGAACTGTCCTGTTAGCAACTAAGCTATGCTAACGGACTTGCTAACTCACCGTTAGTTAACGGCACAGTACAGAGAAAATAGTAAGAAGCAGGGAGAACCGTTGTGACAATTAGTGGTTAGCTTGCCAGCTAGCTACAGCAGTTCACCAACTAGTCATATGACTAGTCACCACGTCACCAAGCTTCTAGAAGAGTTTTTGATTGATTTCCAAAGCAACTTTAAAAAGGAAATAATCCATAAACACTTCCCGTTCTCTCTGCAGAAAGCAGTTTAAATAGTAGCTTACTTACATTTTTTTTTTTAACGTGCATTAATTTGGTATTTTGTCCACAAAACTGCCAAACTGTTACATATTATTTAAGATCAGTAACCATTCAGTCTCAGAGCTTTTACAAGTCGTCATTAACTGACTTTAATAACATATAAATATCAGTCAGTCTGTAACTTAACATGATTAATAACAAACCGTCACTTTAATCTACCCGGTGACACATGATGACGTAAGATGACTAATGAAACTGTCTCTACCTGTTGCTGTCGGCGGAGCCTGAAGTAATCACATCCATGAAGTTCAAAGTGGGAGCTTCGCTGAGTCAGCAGACTACATTCATTTCAGAGTTTGGACGACCTTTGACCTCTTCAAGAAAGAGTCAGCAGAAACAGATTTGTAGCATCTGTACAGAGAGTTAATTAAACAACCTACAGTCATTAAAAATACTAAACTGTGATTCTGAATCATTCTACAGGTTTGATTCTTCGATCGCCTTCGGCTGAGAAACATTAACATTTTTATTATTGTGCAAAAATGCTGATCACCAAATCTAATATCATCTGGAAATCTGTTTCTTAATGATTGCGTCACTAACTCTAAATCACAGGATGCTCATAAATTAGACATTATAATAAAGTTCTTGTGCATTTCAAGGACAGAATTTTCACTTATTTGCTTTTTCAGCTGATCTGTTCTATCATCAATTTATTGAAGTTATTTAAACTTTTGGAATAACCATAAAATAAAAAGAGTATATATACTGTGAATATCATAATTCTCTTGGCCCAAATAATCTGCAATGTACAGTTATATTTACCAGTCTATGATCTAGAACAAGTATGTTCAGGCCAACATTTACTACGTTTTAAATTTCTTTTGTTTTCTGAATATATCAACCCATCAGTCATATCAACTACTAGCCCCAGTTTGTGCCTCTCAAATATTCTCATTACATTCAAGTCACAGAGTTTCAGTTTTTCTGAACAACACTGTAGTTTTGCAGTTGACCTTCAGTAAAACTTATAGTATCTAAATATTCCCTGGTTGGATATAAATACTATCTTGCACGTACAAAATATGACCTTGTTGCAACAACATACACATAATATGAGCATTATATATTACTGTTATAGACAGCATCTAGTGTGAAGATACCATTTATAATAAGTTGTGCTTACAAAAACATCTTGTTCCCACAAGACCATTTGTATAAACAAGTTAATATCTTCTACATACAGGAAATATCTTTGAGGACTCTGTATTTTTATAACAATCTGGATTTAAAAACATTTGATCTGCTGTACGACTAAAGTGACATTTGTACGCCGTGAAAACATTTATCTTGTAGTTTCATCATCAGGTATCATCTATACATATACATTCTTCTTTTTTATATATATATTTTCATATAGCAGCTGAGAATAGTTGCTACATTAGTAAGTTTTTTTTTTATCCCTTTATCTTGAGATCAAGAGTTAAGTGTGTTTTCTCAGGATAATTAAATTAATACAGATAAAATTAAAGTTTGTTTTATGTTGTACAAATCGAGCAGAGAGATGTGTAACCAGGTGGTCCAGAGTCTCTGAGGATTTTCTAAAATACCTTCAAAACTGCAGCAAGTGTAACAACTTTCAAAGTTTTTTGGAGATCATTTATTTTTCAGAAAAACAGATGCTGAACGCTGTGACTCAAATGTAATAAAACAAATGTGAAGCACAAACTGAGAATAAAAACATACCAGCCGTTCTACAATTAATACTGAGAGGGTTTCGCTTTGGAAAATGAGCCACTGAGCAGCCTTTCTTCACTTCTTTTTTTTACAAAACACCAACAAAACTTTTCAACATCTGTTGAAGAGAAAACATCATCCAGAATCCCAAAAAGTGTTCACATGAGCTTCAGGCAAACATGGCAGAATATTCTGTGTGTTCCCGACATACTGGACGGTCCAAAGGTTGTTTTATTCTATGGAGACGAGCTGAGGAGTTCCTGCCGGCGCCGCATGATCTCCACAAACTCTGCATGGTCAGCCGCCGCCTGAGGATCAAGAGTATGAGAAAACAGCAGGCTGCAGTTTGAAAAGAAATTAAAAAATGAAGTAAAGGAGGAAGGGGAGGGAAGGAGGGAAGCCATGTGGATGCTCAGTGGGTGCTGCCTTCGTCAAAAGACTCCACCCCTGAATCACAGGTGCTGGCTGCCAGTTTCTCCTGCCGCCTCCTCATGATCTCCTGGAGCTCAGAGCCTGAACTCTTCTGGAGACACAGAGAGGGAAGACAGGAGGAGATGGAGAGAAGATCCAGAGAGCAAAAGGGAGGAAAGCAGAGCAGAGAAGCAGAGACAAACAGCTGGTTAGACGACATGAACTCAAAACACAAAATGGAAAAAAAAATCTTCATCTCTTGAGTCTCGCTGCTTTGAAGCGACTGAGCGTCTCTGCCAGCAAACTAGCGAGCGTCCTGCTGTCCTGCACTGCTGGAAGGCAGAAGATTTTTGAGAAAATCTTCTGGTTGTTCAGACACTGGCTGTGGTTACATGAGTCTATATCTAAAAAAAAAAATATCTCCCATCTTTGCATGAACATAACGAGCTCCCTCTGCCGAAACCAGAACTTCTAGGTTCTGTTCAAAAAGTAAGAAAATCTCATTCATGATCACATTTGAAATAAAAATCACTCAACAGTGTCGTCTGTACTTTTTATGTTTAAAGGATCATTCTGGTGATTTTCTATATTTTTCGTCTTGTCAATAAATCTCATGTGTATCCAAAACCCTGATTTATACCTGATAGTCTCCGTTATTAGTCTTTGGAGCCGTTTCTAAACAAACTAACGTGACCAAACTCTTCAGTAAACACCAGCAGCACGTGTGCAAAGAGAACAAATACTTAGAAAATAAAAAATGTTATTATTAAAATTAGATTTTAAAAGCTTCATGTAAAAACAGCCAGTGGTCTTCACAGATCTCACGAAGCGTTTGGCGTCTGCCGCTGCGAGCTGTAAAGAGCGTGAGGGTGAACATTTCTACAGTCAGCTGGTTGAGTCAAGGTGCATGCTGGGTAAAAAACAAACTGTTTCCTCTCAGGCTTTCTAAACTGGTCACACAAAGATCTGTTAGACTGGTATACTGAGATATAAACCAGTCTCATTCAACTGGTCTGTAGTCTGATATAAAGTCAGATCATTTAAAAAAAAATTGTTGAAAGCAGAAATATATGGAAGACAAAACATGACTTATTCATCAAAAAAATAAAATAAATGTTTAAATAATCACACAATTAAAATTAATACTTTAAGATAATTTGTATAAATAAACACTGAAAAAATACAGACATAATTAATATTATTAATATAATTAATGCATAACTGATGTCTGATCTTTGTGCAACCGGCTGCAGGTGAAAAGGTGCTTCAAGCTTTTCAGGTAAAATAAAGTTTTAAAAGCTGATCCAGAGATCCCCACAGAAACATTATCACTGGTTTCTACTTACCAACACTGTTCACACAGGATCAATACAGAAATCATAGCTCAATATCACAGCGAGGATATATTTTTGTTTAAAAATAACAAAATGTTTGGAGTGTTTAGTTTAAATAATAAATAAAAGGCTGCCGGTCTTTGGATTTGTAGGAATCTCTGAAAACTATGAAACTACACAAACTTTATCTACATGATGAAGCAGAATGAAATCTCTTAGAGTAAAGCTTTATAGTTGCATTCTTCACAAAATATATATTTTTTTTTAAAAAAATCAGTTTTTGTACAATCTGGGTTTGAATATTTCCTATTTTATCATTCTTATCCTTGATGACAAATATAAAAAAAAAAATATTTGAAAGTGAAAAGTGGGGTCGGGGTTGAAAACCAATTCCGTTTAGATTTTTGACCTACTGTACTTTCCGTATATTTGAACGTACACAGATTCATATTACAGAGGACATTTTGAGTGCATGTTTGGTATTTAGGGTTGGGAATCTTTCACTAAGTAGAAAAATGGCTTCTTATTTCAGGTTTTTACTGCATTTATGTTTTTAGTTCACTAGATTTCAATATGAAACATAACTTATAGATTCATATTTAATCAGCATTTAGGTATATTTATATAAGTATAGGGTCAAAAAACAGGATCATGACATCACCAGAGAAACTAAAACATTGTTGATGATGTACAAAAGTTGACATTTGGAACCTTTGAACCATTTTAGAATCATAACAGAGAAGAATCACAATCAAGTTTTTCTCCAACCTTAAAACATAAGATAGTTTGGTTTCAAATCTATTGTTAAACTTTGTTTACATGCTGATGCTGTTGAATTTCCAAATCTTATCATTGAAGTTGGGGAGTTGAATGGTTTTAGAACAGATGTTAATGAAAATCAAACCTGTAAAATAAAACAACACCCAGATTGTACAAAAAACTGGTGTTTTGTCAGAGTGAGTTGATGTTGAGTTGATGTGATGTGGCCATTCGGACCAACTCATACGATTAGCTTACTGCTAATCAAATCTAAACTTGTTCGTCTCTTCAGATCTCATTCCAGCCAATAGAATCTCTACATCCTGGTCTCTTTGGGTAGTGGGGGGGGGGGTCACAGGGAGACAGGTGAGGTTTAGAGACCTGGGTACAGGGTCAGAGGTCAACAGGCGTAGCGGGATGTTCTGGAGCTGGTTCATTCAGGGGGGTTTAAGGAAGTTTACTGACGCTACCTTAAAATGCTGCTACACATGAAACGAGTGCAGACTCGTCCTGACGGCCAGATTCAAGATGTTATAAGAGAACTATAGCTGACGGCAACATGAGTACGACCCAAAGGGACGAACAAGTCCCAAGTCAAGGGGATTAGTTGGTCCCCAACTTAAGTTCCAAGTAAAGACAGTTGACATTTCAAGTCAAGAACAGTACGTCTCAAGTTAAGTCAAGCCAGCTGAGCATCAAGTGAAGACCAACAAGTCCCGAGTCAAATCCAATAAGTCTTAAGTGCGACAAGTCCTTAGTCACAGCCAACAAGTCTCAAATCAAGTCCAAGTCGAGGCCAACAAGTCCCAAGACAGGAGAGTTAGGTGTCTAGTCAAGGCAGTTTAGTCCCAAATCAAGACCAACAAATCCCCAAGTCAGTTAAATCCCAACCTAAGTCCAAAGTCTAGTCCAACAGGTCCATGAATCAAACAACTTGATTGGCTGCTGTCGTATTGATTTAAAGTATTTATGTTTTTAAGAAGAGAAAGAAAAGAGTCGGTTGATGGAAATTTTTTAGAAAATCTTTTTACTTTTGGACTTGGGGACGATAACAAGTCCCAGTGAAGTCACATGTGACAGGTGTCAAAGTCAAGTATTTTGGATTTTATCTGTGTCATCAGACTGAGAAAATCAGCTTGATAACACCAAAAGCAAAGCCTTACATCTGATGGAATCTATTATTCCTGTAAATCTGGCCAACAGAACCGAGTCATGAACATCTGTATGTGAACACGATACCTTAATGAATGTGGTAACAGAATCAGAAGATCAAAGGAGGGTCAGAAGAAAACCTGCAGGTGGGAAATAGACACCACACACCAGACCTTGCCAGAGTTGGGGGATAGAAAACGTAAAGACAGAAACCCTCAACAGACCAAAGCTTCCAGATACAAAACACACAGCGACAAACAGGAACGAGCTAACATGCTACATAAACTATAGCTCTCAAAAACATATGAAAACAGAGATTTTAGAGGATAAGTGTATTGATATTTGTTTGTTTCAGCATAAACCTGTCAACGTGTTTGATAAGGATGCTTTAACCTGGTTCTTAAGGAGTTGTGACCAGTTTATGTCGTGATAGGACAACCTGTGGACATAAAAACTGAAGGAGAGAAGTCAACTACGTCTCCCAGGGTGCATTTCAGCAACAAACATCCAATCACAGAGATCGTTTTGGATGAATTCAGCAACTATGGAAACGTGTTTTGCTAAAAAAACTCAACGACAAAGCATTTTGAGTTTCACCTTTAACTGGCTTCATCTCCATGGCAACAGCAGCAGAGACTCATGGGTGTTGTAGTATTTTTTTTTTTTTTTTTTTTTAGCTGTTGAGCTCGTCCCTGTTTGCTGCTGCTCTTGTTTGTCTGATGAACCAGTTAGCTGACTGGAAGCTCTCCGATCTGCAAGAACTGTAGCCTGAGCTAACGTCTGTACAACACCATCCAATAATACCCAATAGTACCCAAAATATATCCAATAATACCAAATATATACCCAATAATACCCAATACATATTCAATAATATCCAACTATATCCAATAATACCCAAAATATATCCAATAATACCAAATATATACCCAATAATACCCAAAATATATCCAATAATACCAAATATATACCCAATAGTACCCAAAATATATCCAATAATACCAAATATATACCCAATAATACCCAAAATATATCCAATAATACCAAATATATACCCAATAGTACCCAAAATATATCCAATAATACCAAATATATACCCAATAATACCCAAAATATATCCAATAATACCAAATATATACCCAATAGTACCCAAAATATATCCAATAATACCAAATATATACCCAATAGTACCCAAAATATATCCAATAATACCAAATATATACCCAATAATACCCAATACATATTCAATAATATCCAACTATATCCAATAATACCCAAAATATATCCAATAATACCAAATATATACCCAATAATACCCAAAATATATCCAATAATACCAAATATATACCCAATAGTACCCAAAATATATCCAATAATACCAAATATATACCCAATAGTACCCAAAATATATCCAATAATACCAAATATATACCCAATAATACCCAAAATATATCCAATAATACCAAATATATACCCAGTAGTACCCAATATATATCCAATAATACCAAATATATACCCAATAGTACCCAATATATATCCAACTATATTCAATAATACTCAATATATATTCAATATATCCAATATATATCCAATAACCAGCTCACTCAAAACAGTTAAACACTCTTTAAGAAGCTTTTAAGGATTTATGGCCATTTTAAAGACTGACTGACATTCTGACACTAAACTGAACTGAATTTATTATTTCCAACATCTATAATCTGTCTATAAAATAAAGACATTTTTCATAAATAATGATTCATAATCAATGATTGTTTCATGAAGCCATTACTGACATTTTTGTATGTGTGTTTTTTTTTCCCTCTAAATTCTTAAATGAGATATTTAAGAATTTATTGTGATACGAATCTGTTTTGGTGATGGTGATGACATCACGTACGAGCGGCGACACCCACCTCCAGCGCCGCCTTCTGGACGGTGACCTGGCTGAAGACTCGAGCTCCATCGTCGGGACAAACCGTCTTCAGCTCCTCCTTGTTGAGGGAGAAGAGCTGAGCGCCGGTCAGCACGCCGAGGCTGGTGATGGTGCTGCAGGGAGGAGACGTCCCAAAATTTAAACCAAGCGTCACAATTTTAATGTTCAAGGCGTATCATTTAAAGTCATCATTTTAACTTCTTGTGTCATAATTTTGGCTTAACATCCCAAAAAATTATTTTGATATAAAAAGTCATATTTTTGATGTTCTATCTCCTAATTTTGAATTTTGTCATAATCTTAATTATCTTGTAATTTTGACGTAGTACATCATAGTTTTGACTTAAAGGCCGTATTCAGAGCAAATCAGGCGGTGCGGCGAAAACACTAGTCATTCTAGTTCATCTGAATAAGGGTAGTGCGTTTTGGCTGCTGTGGCGCCGCACCGGACTGCAGCCGGAGAGTCGAGCCAGAGTCAACTTTTGGAGAAACGCAACCCGACGTCACTGCGGCTGCGGCGGCCAATCACAGCCGGAGATCAGACTGATCAGAGATGTAAACTCTGCCATGAGGGAGCACAAAGACGTTTCTAGGATGAAGGGAGGACATTTCTCTTCATCTGATAACGTTAAAAGTAAAGTTAGACTTTGAGAACCAACTTATTTCAGTGCATCAGCTCCCACTAACATTATATATAATAATACATATATAATAGAACTAAGTGTGTATGAACAGAGACTCACACTGGGCTGAAGCCTTTGGTCTCTAACCAGGCTTTGACCTCGTCTGCTGACGAGTCGTACGAGATGCTGGCGGACGCCAGGCTGCTGCTGCTGCGAGAAGAAATCGGAAACTTCTTCTGAGCGCTGCGACCCAGAGTCAGTCTGTGCATCAGCTCGTCCTGAACCTCCTCCATGTTGGACTTCCTGCCTGCACACAGGAGCAGAGACAGACCGGTATCAACCCAAAAATCATTATATTCATAGAAAATACTGCAACTAACAATTACTGTTGTTATCGAGTTATCTACCAATTTTTTGTCTTGATTAATAATTTTGTACACAAAATGTCAGAAAAAAAAGTGAGAAATGCTTGTCACAATCACAAAAAACCAACAAACATATTCTGTTTATTATCGAATATGACAAACTGTCTCCTTTGAGAAGCTGGAAAAATGAATAACTGCAGATTAATTGAAACTCTGGTCTCAATATCTGAAGAATGAAAAGTGTTTTACTTCAATGCTCAAAATCTCTCTAACATACCAAATATAATCGTAACACAAGGCATTTTGTTGTCATAGCAACCGTTTTCTGTAATACTACAACTTTTCCGCAGAGTAACTTTTTCTCTGTAGATATTATGACTATTATTCAAATATAATGACTGTTTTTAAAATATTACAACTTCATTCTCATCACATTATGACTTTTTCTTTTAATAATGTGACTCGTTGCACTAAAACTCGATCTAATCATTCCTCAAATATTACAACTGTGTCTGAATATTTTTTGAGAAATATTAAGAATTTGAAATTTGACTTGTTCTCAAACTAGAATGACATCATTTTAAAAAAATATATCCACTATTCTCCAATATTATGACTTTTATTTCTGAAATATTTAATTCTGCAAATATTACAACTTTTTAATCCTGACATTTTGTTTTCTATTTGAATATTACAACTATTCTCAAAATGCCACAAATTTGTTCTCAACAACTTTCTCGTAATATTGCGACTAAATTCTCAGAGTGCTTTTATTTCATAATGTAGGCTGCTGCACTAAAATCCTGTAAGCAAAGTTACCATTTCATCAATATTATTGAAAAATATTATGATTAAAATTTTACAACATTGTTCTCAAAATGTCATGACATCATTTTCAACTTTACAACTTTTCATTCTTGAAAGTTTTTTTTTCCTCTAAATATTGTGAACGTCTAAATACTCAAAGACGCTTTACACAATAAATCAGGTAAAATAAAATAAAATCGCCAACAGGTAACATTTACATCCATGTCTGTCTGGATTCATTCGGCTCCTCAGAACATTATGTCACAGTAAAGTTGACCTTTGATCTTTTGGATATTAATGTCCTCACTTCAGACATTTGTGTGAAACCCAACACTTGGACTCTTTGAACAACTTTGAAGAAATTCCCTCAAGGCGTTCCAGAGATATCACGTTCATGATGGGACAGACAGACAACCTGAAAACATAACGCCTCCGGCCGCGGCGGTCGCCGGCGTGGAGACATAAAAAACGTAGCTAGACTGAAACGCCGCCGTGCTTCACGACGCTGTGAGGATCGTTCTTTGTGTCCTGGTTTTGACTCACGGTTGACGGGGGCGGGTCTTTGGTTGTTGTGGTCTCTCATGGCGACGCTGCCGTTGTCGCTGGACGTCGTGCTGTTCTGGCGGCTCACCGAGCTGCTGCTGGTGACCGGCCTGGCTGGCTCGGCGGCCGGCGGCGGCAGCGGCGGCGTGGGGAGCCTGGCGGGGGCCGGAGGGGGGGGCATGGGGGCCGGAGGCATCGGGGTCGCTGCGGGTTTACTGGGGATGAAGTCCGTCCTGGTGGTCTGCTTCTGACAGAGGACAGAGGACGGTTCTTCAGAGGACAAATACAGATTTTACATGTTTACACTTCCTGCTGATCTACAGTGAAGTCTGAAGGAAGAAGACAGAAGACACTTCCTCCAAATACTGGATTTACAATCAGCAACATTTAATCACAAACATATTAATCAAGGTGATTATCCTTAAAGGGATAGTTCAGATTCTGAGCTCTTAAAACTGAAAATAACTTCATGCCATCAGTAGTATGAAGGAAAAAAGCATATTTTTGTCATTTGGGTGAATTAACCCTTTAAAATCCTGACTGTGTTTCTGTCCAGTTACTCTCAGACTTCACTTAAACTTCTAAACCTGAAATCTATGAAGTTCTTTAAAGACGTGTTGTCTGTCTGTCTGTCGGTTTGTAGTTTACCTCGTTCAACTCTCCCAGTAATTGCTGGAAACGTGAAATGAAACAAACATAAAACATAAACATGGTGATGAAGAAACAGTGAAACATGATGTTTTATTCACTTCAAACTCTCTACAACTACAGATACAGTAAATACTGTCTACTTCTGTAATGAGCTTCTATTACTTAACTAAACATAAAGATCATATCCTAAAAAAACCACTAAAAGGAGCAGTCTGACATTTACCAAAATCATTAGACAAGATTTAGGACATGGTTAGCCTAGCTTAGCCTAGCTTAGCATAAAGACTGGAAGCAGGGGAAAACTGTTAGCTTAGCTCCATCAAAAGAGAAAAACATTTGATTTACATGTTTTATGTTGTTAACAATGAACTAATGTTGAACTTTTAAGGAGTACAAAACCTGAATCTGCATCTTAAAACGCTCATTAGCTCATGGTGGCTAATGTTAGCAAACTCGGGGTAAATATTGCTGTATAACAGATGCACAAACCACTTTAATCTGTGCCAGCCAGCAACAAACTACAGCCATGTTTACACCTTGCATTTTCCATATAATGGTGCGCACATTAATGGGAACATTTTTGTATTTATTACATATAAATGGGAACATTTTTGTATTCATCGTTATGTATATTTTAGATTTTTTATTCTGAAACTAATCTCGTCTATATATGAGGAACAAATACTCTTCTTGGCTTGTGCTACTGTTGAAGTAGGTTTCAGTATTTAGGATTATTGCATAATTTCCCCATAATAGTCTCATTTTAGGGAGCAAATTCAAGACTTGCTTTGTTATTTGGTCAATTTTAGGAGGTTGAAACTAATCCTCGTTCTCATCCGACTCTGATAAACTGTGAGACTGTTCCTTTAAGAGCAAGAACTGCAAAGCAAACAGGAAGTCGTGAAACACACACGCACATCCCTCGTCCTACCTTAAACAACTCAAACTCCTTCTTTGGCATCATAAGCTTCAAAACGTCAAAAATAAAAACACATGACTTGAGATGAGACGGTGGTTTAAACGTGACATGAAACAAGGAGCAGGTGTCCCGGTGTGAGCAGCAGGTGTGTGTGTGTGTGTGTGTGTGTGTGTGTGTACCTGGATGGTGTGGCTGTAGATGGGCTCTCCTCGGCCCGTCATGTCCACAGCTTTGGTGATCTCCAGGATGTTGTTTGGCACGTAGCCGAACATCCCGCCGCCGTTACGAACCTTCCACCACTGCTTCCTGTCGTCGAGAACCTGACAGACCAACGTTTCAGTCAAGAGAACATCTACATCTGTTTATAACTACAGTATAGTCTCTTATAAACCATTTATTAACCGTTTTTAGCATCATTGAAACATGAACATGAATAAATGAGACGCAATTTAACACTACATAACGTAAATGACCTTTTAAGTCTGTACATTTTAAACCAATATATAAAATAAATGATCGATTAGTTCAGAATTTCAATAAAAAGCTCGTTTACCTCGACGACCTCGTCTTTGAGGACCGACAGCTCCGTGTTGTTTCTCGCCACAAAGTCATATTTGGATTTGGCAAACAGTTTCGGTTGGCCTCTGTCGTCAACGTCAAAACTTCTGAAACATATCAGCCAATCACATCATTAGTTTCAACCGATGACAATGTTCACAGAAACATACAGAGTCCAGAAAGTGTCAAAAAACAAAACAGAACATAGAATTAAAAAATTGTTATTATTATGAATTCAAAAGCACAAACGTATTAATTTGAGCTAACGGTTATTTTCATTATCGATTCATCTGCCAATTATTTTCCCAAACTAATTATTTTGTCTATAAAATGTCACAAAAAAGTGTAAAATGCCCATCAGAATTTCTTGAAACATAAATTAACATATTTAAATGTATTATTTTATTCCACCAAAAGTCCAAAACCACAAAAATATTCAGTTTATCATCAGATATTACATTTTAAAAAGCAACAAATCATCACATTTAAGAAAATGTCATCTGTGAAATTTTGGCATTTTTGATGGAAAAATAGTTGCAGATTAATTGATTGTTTTGGCTCATTTTACACATGACTAATAACATATTCATTTGAGAGCACAAATTCATTAATTTCTGGATTATTTTAGGGCAAAAATGACTTATTCCAGAACTCAACACCACAGTTTACTAATTTGTTATTAATTCCAGACCAACCAACTATTAATTTGAGAGCACAAAGCACTAATTCATGCACAGGAATTAGTTTTTTCTTCTTTATGAAACCTGATGGGTTCTGTAGAAAACAACTGAATGTATGTTTACAGTAAGTATTTATTAATTGATCCACCGTATATGTTTTTTAAATCTATTTAGCTACTAGCTTCAGTACGACTACGACCAATTAACTTTAGGCAGACACACAGTAAACAAAACTAAGAAACAAATACTCAACACAATTTATACATTTCAACACACAAATACTTCATTTTGAATTTGGTGGGTAAACGTGATGACTTGTGATTATTAATTTAATGACTTTAACTACTGAAACACTGACTGCTAGTGGACATGAGGAATGTTGCAGCCGAGGAGAAGTGTCCCAACTTCACACCAGATTACTGACAGATATTAAAATTAAAAAGATGTGATTCAGAGAGAAAATTCAGCTTGAAAGATTTTTTATAAAAATAAGAATCAGTGGAAATATTGAAGAGATGATCAGGAGAGAGTATCGCAGTTAGAAACAGTGAAGTGGGAGCAGTTCTCCAGGGCGTCCTGTGACCTCAGAGTTACCGGTCCACATGGCGGCTGATGGCCTGTTTGAAGGCGGCCATGGCCGAGTCCTGGTCCAGAACCTGCATGCGTTTGTAGGCGGAGCTGAAGGCGTACCCGTCTGCAGGAGGGAACTTCTGCACCGTCGACTGCTGCAGAGAGACAGGAAGTAAAGCCGAGATTCAGGACGTGACGTTGTCGGGTGTGACGCGACGAAAACGCGGTCTCTGATGTCTCACCTCCTGAGCCAGTCGGAACCTCAGCTCCTCTTGTCTCTGGACGTCAGCGTTGGCGAGGCTCTCGGCCAGCTGACTCAGCTCCTGGTCTTGAGACGGGGTCACTGACGGCAACGCCGGAGGCTCCCAGCCGTCCCGAAACCTCAGCAGACAGGGAGGGAAGTAATGATCCTTCGGCCACTCCAACCTGCAGACACATTATTTCATCTTTATCTATTCAGGAAGTCTCGTTGAGATTAAGATCTCTCTTATCAAGACGGAGCTGAGAACAAGAAACATTCATAAGACAAGAACACAAAAATAAAAACATGAAAACATCAGATAATAAAGCTTCAGAGAGGAATATGTGAGGTTCAGTAGTTATTGTGAGAGAAGAGATGAAGCTTTATAGATAAATATGAGATGAATATTTCTTACCCAGTGATACAGAGAACAATGATGAGTACTATAGTTGTCTTTAGTGATAAAGTGTGAAGCATTGTGATAAACACAGAATATCTCCATCATCAAGTCAGACATGAAGGTCGACTGCACAACAGTTTGGAAAAGACAGAAAATCTTTAATTCTATACAAGAAGACGAGTTTAACGTTTCATTTTTGAGTCACATGTTGAATATGAAGCCTGATGTATTTGTATGACTCAGCGAGAGTGATGTGGAAACCATTTAAAGTGTTAATGGGAGGAGAGTTTGAGGTACTGGTTTTATTTTTGACATTGGAAATAGCAAACTGAGTCATGTTTGTTTTAACGAACATATTTCTTGAAAACACTGAACTGAATGTTGGATCAATAGATTATTATTATATTCATAAATCCAACAAGACAAGATATAAAAGTGTGAAGCAGCAGATCAGTATCAGCATCTGACGTGTTTCCTTCCTCCATCACGTTGACGTTACTTGTGAACAGGTGTCGGACGCGTCATGACCTCACCTGCATTTGGTCCAACCGTCTCCCAGCGTCACCCACAGGTGTCTCTCCTCCGCTGTTCCCGAGGCGTGAAGGAAGTCGATGGCCTCTCTGGTCAGCAGAGGAACCACGACGCTGCGGGCCAGATCCACACTGCCCGCCTGGACCACCTGCAGGACGGGGGAGACAGGTGAGACGACAGGTGAGAGGACAGGTGAGAGGACAGGTGAGACAAGTGAGAGGACAGGTGAGACAGATGAGACAAGTGAGAGGACAGGTGAGACAGATGAGACAAGTGAGAGGACAGGTGAGACAGATGAGACAGGTGAGAGGACAGGTGAGACAGGTGAGGGGACAGGTGAGAGGACAGGTGAGACAGGTGAGAGGACAGGTGAGACAGGTGAGGGGACAGGTGAGAGGACATGTGAGAGGACAGGTGAGACAGGTGAGAGGACAGGTGAGACAGGTGAGGGGACAGGTGAGAGGACAGGTGAGAGGACAGGTGAGACAGGTGAGGGGACAGGTGAGAGGACAGGTGAGAGGACAGGTGAGAGGACAGGTGAGACAGGTGAGAGGACAGGTGAGAGGACAGGTGAGACATGTGAGAGGACAGGTGAGAGGACAGGTGAGAGGACAGGTGAGACAGGTGAGAGGACAGGTGAGAGGACAGGTGAGAGGACAGGTGAACAGACTGCAGATAAACGTCCATCTGAAGGAGGAAAAGTGTTTTTTCCTTCTTTACCTTCATAAAAACATTTGTTTTAATGAAATATTAAACTTTAAATGTAGGATTTCTTCACGTCACTCAGTGTGTTTTTCTACGGAAGCTCAACTGTGCCACAAAAAGGAAAACAGACGAACAGCAGAGACAGAAAGAGAAAACGTCTGGATGAACAAGTAGATGTGTGACTGACCATCCTGAGCGGATTAAAGAGGAAGTGAATCAGATCCACGGCGCTGGGGTTCTGGATGTGATCCTTCAGTTTCCCCTGCAGACACACAGACACACAGAGTCAAACATCTGGACAGTAAAATCAGGTCTTTACTCGTGCCATCAGAGGATCAGAGATGATCTCACCAGCTGATTGAAGGCGTGTTTGAACTTCTGCAGACAGTCGACGAACTCGTCCTCACCGGGAGGTTTGGACCGCAGAGTCAGGACGCCCTCTGGTGGACACATGACACACAGTGACTGGTTTCAGGTTGAGGCATGAAAACAAGTTTTATTTATTTATTTATTTATTTTAAAGAGAAACATGAAAAAGGAGAGTTGTGGTTAAAAGATCCATCAGTTGTCAATGAAGAGTCAGAGTTAGAGAGTTAACGTCATAAATGTGCAGGTTGTATTTCAGGAGGCTGTAACGTGTCTGAACCAGAATAAAACAGGTTCTAATCTTTGACTTTAGTCCTGCAGACGTTTCAAACACACCAATAAACACTTTAACACTGAATATAAACTCATATTTAAACTCTTCTTCAGAAGCTTCTTCCATCTTAAAACTCTTGCAAACTTATAATAATTGGTTGTAAAGTGTCTCATCTCACCGCCAGTCGTCCTGATCAGCACTAAACTGTTACGCAATGTTTGTTAAAAGGTGAAACGTGTCTCGGCCTACACATCATATTCTACAGACTGAAGACTGTGTTTGGTACAAATCCCCACAATAATCTCACAATAATCTCACAATAATCTCACCATAATCATTTTCATGTTTCAGTGAAGATGAGAATAATGATGCAAAAATTAATTATTCCCTCTAATATCACAATCCGACAGTCAAAATAATCACAATTAGATATTTATTCAGTCTTTCAGCTGTACAAGCTGAATGAAACAGAAACTATTTCACCAGTTAATCCCATGAAATGTGTTCATGCTGGAGATTATTTAGCGAGTGTATTTTAGTTTAATGTATAAATCTGACAGACTGCTGTTTAAGTTCACTGATTGAATCCTTCCATCAAAATATTCTTTACAAAGTTCACTATTGTTGAATGTTTCTGAAGTCCTGCAGCTGGATGTTCATCACCTGCAGGAGCTTCTTTCAGCTCTAAAATACTTAGTGAATCAGTCTCAGACTAAGAACTGAGGGTCCTGAAGTAAAGACGGACACAGATATTATTTTTAGTTTCTTCTAACTCTGTCAGCTAGCGGCTACTTTTAGCCTGAGAATGTTTGGATTCTTTGTTTTTAAAGCTCTGACTGGATCACTGCTATTCATCACAGCTCCCAGTTAACATCCAGTGACTGACTCTCAGTATCAGATCCTCCATTCATCTCTTTAAAATGTGACTCTCTGGTTGCTTTAACCTGACTGCTCATCTTCTGTTTTTATTCTAGTCTGCATTTTTATTCATTTCATTTCATTTAAGCCCTGAGACGCCACCGAGGCCTCCTCACCTCCTGGACCTTTCTTTTTGCCTTTCTTGGTCTTCTTCCTCTTGGAGAGCTCGTTGAAGGCCTCGGCAGCTTTCTGCAGTTTGGTGACGAAGAACTCGATGTCGTCCAGGATGTGGTTCAGGATTTGCTGCCAAAACAAAACGTTTGCGTCCGTCATCTTTTAATGTTTCACCTTCAGGTTTGACATTTATTCTACTCTGATGATTAATGATTAAACCTAAACTAAACAGGGCAGAGCGCAGCAACACTCCTCATATCTGACTTTATGTAACCAGATTTCCCCTCAAAGCTTCTGAACTCTGATTACATCCAAACAAAACTACATTCTTCAGTCGGCTTTAATCCTTTATGTGTCGTCCTGTGACCCGCGGTGACCTGCAGCAGCTGCTCTTAGATCAGCCGACATGAAGCGTCTCACCACGTCTCTGTCCACTCGGGCCGCCGTCATCTCCACCGGTCCGTCCTCGTCCAACAACAACTGTCTCTGCTTCTCGTCTGAGGACACAAAAACGACGTTATTAAAAAGAGTCAGTGTGTTTCAAAAAAGGTAGAAGAAGAAAACAAACAGAAAGAAGTGAGGCTAGCAGACCTCTGTAGCTACATTAGCCGCTACTAGAATAACACACTACAATCTCCAACTGCATTATGGGTAATGTAGGCACCAGGTTCTTACAAGAAAGAAGGATTTGGATCCTTTATTCATGCAAGACGCCCTCGTATGAACAGATTCGTTATTAAGAAAATTTATACACAAGTACCAACAAAAGTGTGAGTTCAGATGTTGTACGAGTCACGAACAGACTGACGTTCATCACAAAGGTGAGAAATACTTGTTTGACGCAGACTTTGTCGACATTAAACCTGAATACTAAAAGGAGCATTTCTGAGTTGTTGTTCTCGTCGTGTTTCTTCTTCTTCTTCCTCCGTTTCTCCTGCACGCACTGCCACACCACGCCGGCGTTTTCACATTTAAACACTCTGGTGGACGTTTTGGAAAAAGCTCCGTTTCAGTCTGGACGGACGACCGAAACAGAAAGAAGAGGATGTGTTTACTGGTTCAGCTGGTTTAGTGTTAACAGGTTTTTGTATCTTTTCATATGTGGAGTTATTTCACTTATTGTCTGATCTTCATATTTGGCTTGTTCTGCTTTTCCTTGTTTTATTGATCAATTTTAAGTTGCTGTTTGTGTTGTTGTTGTTGCGTTGACGCAGGAAGACTAGCGAGCGTTATATGGAAGCTGATGGGGATTCAAATAAAGCCGTGTTGGTTTCTTAACATCACAGTATTTTACTGTTTCCAGGATCCTTTTAACTGAAAACTCACATATACACTGACGAGCACTTTATTAGGAACATCCCATTAACATATATGAACTCTCCTCATGTATGTTAGTGGGGAGGAGTCCACCAGCAACCACTACCACCTCAATAATAAACAAAGAATTATCACCTTTCTGACAACGTCAACAAAAGAAAAGAAGCTTTGTAAAAGAAGAATTTATGGCAGAGCTGCTGTATTGGATGGATTAGACATCACAGGAGTTCCTAATAAAGTGCCCACTGAGTTTATATCCCTCCTGTGAAGTGACATCACTCACAGTCTTGCTGCTCATTGGTCCAGGCCGACCAGGCGGCCACTCGGCTCTTCACGTCCACCTGATTGGTCGTCGTTGCAGGGGGCTCGGGGGCGGGAGCGGCAGGGGGCGGGGGGATGGCGCCGTCGCTCTTCAGGATCATCCTGTAGACAACAGACGGACAGGTTATCAGCCGATCCGCTGTTAAATAAGAACTCAGACCGGTTTCTGATTGGCTCTTACTTGAGCGCCTCCGGCCTCTTCTTCACTTTCCCTCCTTTGGCATCGATCATGGCACTTTCAA